>NW_027476631.1:0-169278 GCF_051020955.1 Megalopta genalis
GCTTCAAATGAATGGGATGTAGAAGGTTTAGCTTCAAATCCATGCGGAACCAAAGATTTAGCTTCAATTCCATGCGGAACCAAAGATTTAGCTTCAAATCCATGCGGAACCAAAGATTTAGCTTCAAATAATTGCGATATGAGTGATATAGCATCAAATGCAGACGAATCAAACGAGTTGAGTTCAAAATCCATGCTTAACAAATGATTTAGCTTCAAATACTTGCGATATAAATGATATAGCTTCAAATGCTGGCGAAACAAACGTGTTAGCTTGTAATCCATGCGAAACTCATGATTTAGCTTCAAATCAATGCGATGTAGAAGGTTTACCTTCAAATCCATGCTTAACAAATGATTTAGCTTCAAACACTTGGGATATAAGTGATATGGCTTCAAATGCAGACTATCAAACGAGTTAGCTTCAAAATCCATGCGATAAACTTGATTTAGCTTCAAATCAATGCGATGTAGAAGGTTTACCTTCAAATCCATGCTTAACAAATGAATTAGCTTCAAATACTTGCGATATAAATGATATAGCTTCAAATGCTGGCGAAACAAACGTGTTAGCTCGTAATCCATGCGAAACTCATGATTTAGCTTCAAATCAATGAGATGTAGAAGGTTTACCTTCAAATCCATGCTTAACAAATGATTTAGCTTCAAACTCATGGGATATACGTGATATAGCTTCAAATGCAGACTATCAAACGAGTTAGCTTCAAAATCCATGCGATAAACTTGATTTAGCTTCAAATCAATGCGAAGTAGAAGGATTAGCTTCAAATCCGTGGAACACAAATGATTTAGCTTCAAATACTTGCGATATAAATGATATAGCTTCAAATGCAGGCGAAACAAACGAGTTAGCTTCTAATCCATGCGAAACTCATGATTTAGCTTCAAATCAATGCGATGTAGAAGGTTTACCTTCAAATCCACGCTTAACAAATAATTTAGCTTGGGATATAAGTGATATAGCTTGAAATGCAGACGATCAAACGAGTTAGCTTCAAAATCCATGCGATAAACTTGATTTAGCTTCAAATCAATGCGAAGTAGAAGGATTAGCTTCAAATCCATGCAACACAAATGATTTAGCTTCAGACACTTGGGATATAAGTGATATAGCTTCAAATGCAGACGATCAAACGAGTTAGCTTCAAGTCCACGCGAAAAAATTGGTTTAGCTTCAGACATTTGCGATATAAGTGATATAGCTTCAAATGCAGAAGACACAGACGAGTTGTCTTCAAATCCATGCCATGCACTTGATTTAGCTGAAAATCAATGCGATGTAGAAGGTGTAGCTTCAAATCCATGCTTAACAAATAATTTAGCTTCAAACACTTGGGATATAAGTGATATAGCTTCAAATGCAGACGATCAAACGAGTTAGCTTCAAAATCCATGCGATAAACTTGATTTAGCTTCAAATCAATGCGAAGTAGAAGGATTAGCTTCAATTCCATGCAACACAAATGATTTAGCTTCAAATACTTGCGATATAAATGATATAGCTTCAAATGCAGGCCTAACAAACGAGTTATCTTCTAATCCATGCGAAACTCATGATTTAGCTTCAAATCAATGCGATGTAGAAGGTTTACCTTCAAATCCATGCTTAACAAATGATTTAGCTTCAAACACTTGGGATATAAGTGATATAGCTTCAAATGCAGACGATCAAACGAGTTAGCCTCAAAATCCATGCGATAAACTTGATTTAGCTTCAAATCAATGCGAAGTAGAAGGATGAGCTTCAAATCCATGCAACACAAATGATTTAGCTTCAAATACTTGCGATATAAATGATATAGCTTCAAATGTAGGCGAAACAAACGAGTTAGCTTCTAATCCATGCGAAACTCATGATTTAGCTTCAAATCAATGCGATGTAGAAGGTTTACCTTCAAATCCATGCTTAACAAATAATTTAGCTTCAAACACTTGGGATATAAGTGATATAGCTTCAAATGCAGACGATCAAACGAGTTAGCTTCTAAATCCATGCGATATACTTGATTTAGCTTCAAATCAATGCGAAGTAGAAGGATTAGCTTCAAGTCCATGCAACACAAATGATTTGGCTTCAAATACTTGCGATATAAATGATATAGCTTCAAATGCAGGCCTAACAAACGAGTTATCTTCTAATCCATGCGAAACTCATGATTTAGCTTCAAATTAATGCGATGTAGAAGGTTTACCTTCAAATCCATGCACAACAAATGATTTAGCTTCAAACACTTGGGATATACGTGATATAGCTTCAAATGCAGACGATCTAACGAGTTAGCTTCAAAATCCATGCGATAAACTTGATTTAGCTTCAAATCAATGCGAAGTAGAAGGATTACCTTCAAATCCATGCGAAACAAATGATTTAGTTTCAGATACTTGCGGTATATATGATACAGATTCAAATGCAGACGAAACAAACATGTTAGCTTCATATCTATGCGAAACACATGATTTAGTTTCACATCAATGCGATGTAGAAGGATTACCTTCAAATCCATGCTTAAAAAATGATTTAGCTTCAAACACTTGGGATATAAGTGATATGGCTTCAAATGCAGACGATCAAACGAGTTAGCTTCAAAATCCATGCGATAAACTTGATTTAGCTTCAAATCAATGCGAAGTAGAAGTATTAGCTTCAAATCCATGCTTAACAAATGATTTAGCTTCAAATACTTGCGATATAAATGATATAGCTTCAAATGCAGGCGAAAGAAACGTGTTAGCTTCTAATCCATGCGAAACTCATGATTTAGCTTCAAATCAATGCGATGTAGGAGGTTTACCTTCAAATCCATGCTTAAGAAATGATTTAGCTTCAAACACTTGGGATATAAGTGATATAGATTCAAATGCAGACGATCAAACGAGTTAGCCTCAAAATCCATGCGATAAACTTGATTTAGCTTCAAATCAATGCGAAGTAGAAGGATGAGCTTCAAATCCATGCAACACAAATGATTTAGCTTCAAATACTTGCGATATAAATGATATAGCTTCAAATGTAGGCGAAACAAACGAGTTAGCTTCTAATCCATGCGAAACTCATGATTTAGCATCAAATCAATGCGAAGTAGAAGGATTAGCTTCAAATCCATGCAACACAAGTGATTTAGCTACAGACAATTGGGATATAAGTGATATAGCTTCAAATGCAGACGATCAAACGAGTTAGCTTCAAGTCCACGCGAAACAAGTGATTTAGCTTCAGACACTTGCGATATAAGTGATATAGCTTCAAATGCAGAAGAAACAAACGAGTTATCTTCAAATCCATGCCAAGCACTTGATTTAGCTGAAAATCAATGCGATGTAGAAGGTTTAGCTTCAAATCCATGCGAAACAAATGATTTAGCATCAGATACTTGCGATATAAGTGATATAGCTTCAAGTGCAGGAGAGACAAACGCGTTTGCTTGTAATCCATGCGAAACTCATGATTTAGCTTCAAATCAATGCGATGTAGAAGGTTTACCTTCAAATCCATGCTTAGCAAATAATTTAGCTTCAAACACTTGGGATATAAGTGATATAGCTTCAAATGCAGACGATCAAACGAGTTAGCTTCAAAATCCATCCGATAAACTTGATTTAGCTTCAAATCAATGCGAAGTAGAAGGATTAGCTTCAAATCCATGCAACACAAATGATTTGGCTTCAAATACTTGCGGTATAAATGATACAGTTTCAAATGCAGACGAAACAAACATGTTAGCTTCATATCTATGCGAAACACATGATTTAGTTTCAAAACAATGCGATGTAGAAGGTGTAGCTTCAAGTCGAAGCGAAACACATGATTTAGCTTCAAATCAATGCGATGTAGAAGGTTTACCTTCAAATCCATGCTTAACAAATGATTTAGCTTCAAACTCATGGGATATACGTGATATAGCTTCAAATGCAGACGATCAAACGAGTTAGCTTCAAAATCCATGCGATAAACTTGATTTAGCTTCAAATCAATGCGAAGTAGAAGGATTAGCTTCAAATCCGTGGAACACAAATGATTTAGCTTCAAATACTTGCGATATAAATGATATAGCTTCAAATGCAGGCGAAACAAACGAGTTAGCTTCTAATCCATGCGAAACTCATTATTCAGCTTCAAATCAATGCGATGTAGAAGGTTTACCTTCAAATCCACGCTTAACAAATAATTTAGCTTCAAACACTTGGGATATAAGTGATATAGCTTGAAATGCAGACGATCAAACGAGTTAGCTTCAAAATCCATGCGATAAACTTGACTTAGCTTCAAATCAATGCGAAGTAGAAGGATTAGCTTCAAATCCATGCAACACAAATGATTTAGCTTCAGACACTTGGGAAATAAGTGATATAGCTTCAAATGCAGACGATCAAACGAGTTAGCTTCAAGTCCACGCGAAACAAGTGATTTAGCTTCAGACACTTGCGATATAAGTGATATAGCTTCAAATGCAGAAGAAACAAACGAGTTATCTTCAATTCCATGCCAAGCACTTGATTTAGCTGAAAATCAATACGATGTAGAAGGTTTAGCTTCAAATCCATGCGAAACAAATGATTTAGCATCAGATACTTGCGAAATAAGTGATATAGTTTCAAATGCAGGAGAAACAAATGAGTTAGCTTATAATCCATGCGAAACTCATGATTTAGCTTCAAATGAATGCGATGTAGAAGGTTTACCTTCAAATCCATGCTTAACAAATAATTTAGCTTCAAACACTTGGGATATAAGTGATATAGCTTGAAATGCAGACGATCAAACAAGTTAGCTTCAAAATCCATGCGATAAACTTGATTTAGCTTCAAATCAATGCGAAGTAGAAGGGTTAGCTTCAAATCCATGCGAAACAAATGATTTAGTTTCAGATACTTGCGGTATAAATGATACAGATTCAAATGCAGACGAAACAAACGAGTTAGCTTCATATCTATGCGAAACACATGATTTAGTTTCAAATCAATGCGATGTAGAAGGTTTACCTTCAAATCCATGCTTAAAAAAAGGTTTAGCTTCAAACACTTGGGATATAAGTGATATGGCTTCAAATGCAGACGATCAAACGAGTTAGATTCAAAATCCATGCGATAAACTTGATTTAGCTTCAAATCAATGCGATGTAGAAGGTTTTCCTTCAAATCCATGCTTAACAAATGATTTAGCTTCAAATACTTGCGATATAAATGATATAGCTTCAAATGCAGGCGAAACAAACGTGTTAGCTTGTAATCCATGCGAAACTCATGATTTAGCTTCAAATCAATGCGATGTAGAAGGTTTACCTTCAAATCCATGCTTAACAAATGATTTAGATTCAAACACTTGGGATATACGTGATATAGCTTCAAATGCAGACGATCAAACGAGTTAGCTTCAAAATCCATGCGATAAACTTGATTTAGCTTCAAATCAATGCGAAGTAGAAGGATGAGCTTCAAATCCATGCAGCACAAATGATTTAGCTTCAAATACTTGCGATATAAATGATATAGCTTCAAATGTAGGCGAAACAAACGAGTTAGCTTCTAATCCATGCGAAACTCATGATTTAGCTTCAAATCAATGCGATGTAGAAGGTTTACCTTCAAATCCATGCTTAACAAATAATTTAGCTTCCAACACTTGGGATATAAGTGATATAGCTTCAAATGCAGACGATCAAACGAGTTAGCCTCAAAATCCATGCGATAAACTTGATTTAGCTTCAAATCAATGCGAAGTAGAAGGATGAGCTTCAAATCCATGCAACACAAATGATTTAGCTTCAAATACTTGCGATATAAATGATATAGCTTCAAATGTAGGCGCAACAAACGAGTTAGCTTCTAATCCATGCGAAACTCATGATTTAGCTTCAAATCAATGCGATGTAGAAGGTTTACCTTCAAATCCATGCTTAACAATTGATTTAGCTTCAAACACTTGGGATATACGTGATATAGCTTCAAATGCAGACGATCAAACGAGTTAGCTTCAAAATCCATGCGATAAACTTGATTTAGCTTCAAATCAATGCGATGTAGAAGGTTTACCTTCAAATCCGTGCTTAACAAATGATTTAGCTTCAAACACTTGGGATATACGTGATATAGCTTCAAATGCAGACGATCAAACGAATTAGCTTCAAAATCCATGCGATAAACTTGATTTAGCTTCAAATCAATGCGAAGTAGAAGGATTAGCTTCAAATCCATGCAACACAAATGATTTAGCTTCAGACATTTGCGATATAAGTGATATAGCTTCAAATGCAGACGATCAAACGAGTTAGCTTCATATCTATGCGAAACACATGATTTAGCTTCAAATCAATGCGATGTAGAAGGTTTACCCTCAAATCCATGCTTAAAAAATGATTTAGCTTCAAACACTTGGGATATGAGTGATATGGCTTCAAATGCAGACGATCAAACGAGTTAGCTTCAAAATCCATGCGATAAACTTGATTTAGCTTCAAATCAATGCGATGTAGAAGGTTTACCTTCAAATCCATGCTTAACAAATGATTTAGCTTCAAATACTTGCGATATAAATGATATAGCTTCAAATGCAGGCGAAACAAACGTGTTAGATTGTAATCCATGCGAAACTCATGATTTAGTTTCAAATCAATGCGATGTAGAAGGTTTACCTTCAAATCCATGCTTAACAAATGATTTAGCTTCAAACACTTGGGATATACGTGATATAGCTTCAAATGCAGACGATCAAACGAGTTAGCTTCAAAATCCATGCGATAAACTTGATTTAGCTTCAAATCAATGCGAAGTAGAAGGATTAGCTTAAAATCCATGCAACACAAATGATTTAGCTTCAAATACTTGCGATATAAATGATATAGCTTCAAATGCAGGCGAAACAAACGTGTTAGCTTCTAATCCATGCGAAACTCATGATTTAGCTTCAAATCAATGCGATGTAGAAGGTTTACCTTCAAATCCATGCTTAACAAATGATTTAGCTTCAAACAATTGGGATATACGTGATATAGCTTCAAATGCAGGCGAAACAAACGAGTTAGCTTCTAATCCATGCGAAACTCATGATTTAGCTTCAAATCAATGCGATGTAGAAGGTTTACCTTCAAATCCATGCTTAACAAATAATTTAGCTTCCAACACTTGGGATATACGTGATATAGCTTCAAATGCAGACGATCAAACGAGTTAGCCTCAAAATCCATGCGATAAACTTGATTTAGCTTCAAATCAATGCGAAGTAGAAGGATGAGCTTCAAATCCATGCAACACAAATGATTTAGCTTCAAATACTTGCGATATAAATGATATAGCTTCAAATGTAGGCGCAACAAACGAGTTAGCTTCTAATCCATGCGAAACTCATGATTTAGCTTCAAATCAATGCGATGTAGAAGGTTTACCTTCAAATCCATGCTTAACAATTGATTTAGCTTCAAACACTTGGGATATACGTGATATAGCTTCAAATGCAGACGATCAAACGAGTTAGCTTCAAAATCCATGCGATAAACTTGATTTAGCTTCAAATCAATGCGATGTAGAAGGTTTACCTTCAAATCCGTGCTTAACAAATGATTTAGCTTCAAACACTTGGGATATACGTGATATAGCTTCAAATGCAGACGATCAAACGAATTAGCTTCAAAATCCATGCGATAAACTTGATTTAGCTTCAAATCAATGCGAAGTAGAAGGATTAGCTTCAAATCCATGCAACACAAATGATTTAGCTTCAGACACTTGGGATATAAGTGATATAGCTTCAAATGCAGACGATCAAACGAGTTAGCTTCAAGTCCACGCGAAAAAAGTGGTTTAGCTTCAGACATTTGCGATATAAGTGATATAGCGTCAAATGCAGACGATCAAACGAGTTAGCTTCATATCTATGCGAAACACATGATTTAGCTTCAAATCAATGCGATGTAGAAGGTTTACCCTCAAATCCATGCTTAAAAAATGATTTAGCTTCAAACACTTGGGATATGAGTGATATGGCTTCAAATGCAGACGATCAAACGAGTTAGCTTCAAAATCCATGCGATAAACTTGATTTAGCTTCAAATCAATGCGATGTAGAAGGTTTACCTTCAAATCCATGCTTAACAAATGATTTAGCTTCAAATACTTGCGATATAAATGATATAGCTTCAAATGCAGGCGAAACAAACGTGTTAGATTGTAATCCATGCGAAACTCATGATTTAGTTTCAAATCAATGCGATGTAGAAGGTTTACCTTCAAATCCATGCTTAACAAATGATTTAGCTTCAAACACTTGGGATATACGTGATATAGCTTCAAATGCAGACGATCAAACGAGTTAGCTTCAAAATCCATGCGATAAACTTGATTTAGCTTCAAATCAATGCGAAGTAGAAGGATGAGCTTAAAATCCATGCAACACAAATGATTTAGCTTCAAATACTTGCGATATAAATGATATAGCTTCAAATGCAGGCCTAACAAACGAGTTATCTTCTAATCCATGCGAAACTCATGATTTAGCTTCAAATCAATGCGATGTAGAAGGTTTACCTTCAAATCCATGCTTAACAAATAATTTAGCTTCAAACATTTGGGATATACGTGATATAGCTTCAAATGCAGACGATCAAACGAGTTAGCCTCAAAATCCATGCGATAAACTTGATTTAGCTTGAAATCAATGCGAAGTAGAAGGATGAGCTTCAAATCCACGCAACACAAATGATTTAGCTTCAAATACTTGCGATATAAATGATATAGCTTCAAATGTAGGCGAAACAAACGTGTTGGCTTGTAATCCATGCGAAACTCATGATTTAGCTTCAAATCAATGCGATGTAGAAGGTTTACCTTCAAATCCATGCTTAACAAATGATTTAGCTTCAAACACTTGGGATATACGTGATATAGCTTCAAATGCAGACGATCAAACGAGTTAGCTTCAAAATCCATGCGATAAACTTGATTTAGCTTCAAATCAATGCGAAGTAGAAGGATGAGCTTAAAATCCATGCAACACAAATGATTTAGCTTCAAATACTTGCGATATAAATGATATAGCTTCAAATGCAGGCGAAACAAACGTGTTAGCTTCTAATCCATGCGAAACTCATGATTTAGCTTCAAATCAATGCGATGTAGAAGGTTTACCTTCAAATCCATGCTTAACAAATGATTTAGCTTCAAACACTTGGGATATACGTGATATAGCTTCAAATGCAGGCGAAACAAACGAGTTAGCTTGTAATCCATGCGAAACTCATGACTTAGCATCAAATCAATGCGATGTAGAAGGTTTACCTTCAAATCCATGCTTAACAAATGATTTAGCTTCAAACACTTGGGATATACGTGATATAGCTTCAAATGCAGACGATCAAACGAGTTAGCTTCAAAATCCATGCGATAAACTTGATTTAGCTTCAAATCAATGCGAAGTAGAAGGATGAGCTTCAAATCCATGCAACACAAATGATTTAGCTTCAAATACTTGCGATATAAATGGTACAGAATCAAATGCAGACGAAACAAACGAGTTAGCTTCATATCTATGCGAATCACAGGATTTAGTTTCAAATCAATGCGATGTAGAAGGTTTACCTTCAAATCCATGCTTAAAAAATGATTTAGCTTCAAACACTTGGGATATAAGTGATATGGTATCAAATGCAGACGATCAAACGAGATAGCTTCAAAATCCATGCGATAAACTTGATTTAGCTTCAAATCAATGCGAAGTAGAAGGATGAGCTTCAAATCCACGCAACACAAATGATTTAGCTTCAAATACTTGCGATATAAATGATATAGCTTCAAATGTAGGCGAAACAAACGTGTTGGCTTGTAATCCATGCGAAACTCATGATTTAGCTTCAAATCAATGCGATGTAGAAGGTTTACCTTCAAATCCATGCTTAACAAATGATTTAGCTTCAAACACTTGGGATATACGTGATATAGCTTCAAATGCAGACGATCAAACGAGTTAGCTTCAAAATCCATGCGATAAACTTGATTTAGCTTCAAATCAATGCAAAGTAGAAGGATGTGCTTCAAATCCATGTAACACAAATGATTTAGCTTCAAATACTTGCGATATAAATGATATAGCTTCAAATGTAGGCGAAACAAACGAGTTAGCTTCTAATCCATGCGAAACTCATGATTTAGCTTCAAATCATTGCGATGTAGAAGGTTTACCTTCAAATCCATGCTTAACAAATAATTTAGCTTCAAACACTTGGGATATAAGTGATATAGCTTGAAATGCAGACGATCAAACGAGTTAGCTTCAAATCCGTGGAACGCAAATGATTTAGCTTCAGACACTTGCGATATAAGTGATATAGCTTCAAATGCAGACGATCAAACGAGTTAGCTTCTAATCCATGCGAAACTCATGATTTAGCTTCAAATCAATGCGATGTAGAAGGTTTACCTTCAAATCCATGCTTAACAAATAATTTAGCTTCAAACAGTTGGGTTATAAGTGATATAGCTTCAAATGCAGAAGATCAAACGAGTTAGCCTCAAAATCCATGCGATAAACTTGATTTAGCTTCAAATCAATGCGAAGTAGAAGGGTGAGCTTCAAATCCATGCAACACAAATGATTTAGCTTCAAATACTTGCGATATAAATGATATAGCTTCAAATGTAGGCGAAACAAACGAGTTAGCTTCTAATCCATGCGAAACTCATGATTTAGCTTCAAATAAATGCGATGTAGAAGGTTTACCTTCAAATCCATGCTTAACAAATAATTTAGCTTCAAACACTTGGGACATAAGTGATATAGCTTCAAATGCAGACGATCAAACGAGTTAGCCTCAAAATCCATGCGATAAACTTGATTTAGCTTGAAATCAATGCGAAGTAGAAGGATGAGCTTCAAATCCATGCAACACAAATGATTTAGCTTCAAATAATTGCGATATAAATGATATAGCTTCAAACGTAGGCGAAACAAACGTGTTAGCTTGTAATCCATGCGAAACTCATGATTTAGCTTCAAATCAATGCGATGTAGAAGGTTTACCTTCAAATCCATGCTGAACAAATGATTTAGCTTCAAACACTTGGGATATACGTGATATATCTTCAAATGCAGGCGAAACAAACGTGTTAGATTGTAATCCATGCGAAACTCATGATTTAGCTTCAAATCAATGCGATGTAGAAGGATGAGCTTCAAATCCATGCAACACAAATGATTTAGCTTCAGACACTTGGGATATGAGTGATATGGCTTCAAATGCAGACGATCAAACGAGTTAGCTTCAAAATCCATGCGATAAACTTGATTTAGCTTCAAATCAATGCGATGTAGAAGGTTTACCTTCAAATCCATGCTTAACAAATGATTTAGCTTCAAATACTTGCGATATAAATGATATAGCTTCAAATGCAGGCGAAACAAACGTGTTAGATTGTAATCCATGCGAAACTCATGATTTAGTTTCAAATCAATGCGATGTAGAAGGTTTACCTTCAAATCCATGCTTAACAAATGATTTAGCTTCAAACACTTGGGATATACGTGATATAGCTTCAAATGCAGACGATCAAACGAGTTAGCTTCAAAATCCATGCGATAAACTTGATTTAGCTTCAAATCAATGCGAAGTAGAAGGATGAGCTTAAAATCCATGCAACACAAATGATTTAGCTTCAAATACTTGCGATATAAATGATATAGCTTCAAATGCAGGCGAAACAAACGTGTTAGCTTCTAATCCATGCGAAACTCATGATTTAGCTTCAAATCAATGCGATGTAGAAGGTTTACCTTCAAATCCATGCTTAACAAATGATTTAGCTTCAAACACTTGGGATATACGTGATATAGCTTCAAATGCAGGCGAAACAAACGAGTTAGCTTGTAATCCATGCGAAACTCATGACTTAGCATCAAATCAATGCGATGTAGAAGGTTTACCTTCAAATCCATGCTTAACAAATGATTTAGCTTCAAACACTTGGGATATACGTGATATAGCTTCAAATGCAGACGATCAAACGAGTTAGCTTCAAAATCCATCCGATAAACTTGATTTAGCTTCAAATCAATGCGAAGTAGAAGGATTAGCTTCAAATCCATGCAACACAAATGATTTAGCTTCAAATACTTGCGATATAAATGATATAGCTTCAAATGCAGGCCTAACAAACGAGTTATCTTCTAATCCATGCGAAACTCATGATTTAGCTTCAAATCAATGCGATGTAGAAGGTTTACCTTCAAATCCATGCTTAACAAATAATTTAGCTTCAAACATTTGGGATATACGTGATATAGCTTCAAATGCAGACGATCAAACGAGTTAGCCTCAAAATCCATGCGATAAACTTGATTTAGCTTGAAATCAATGCGAAGTAGAAGGATGAGCTTCAAATCCACGCAACACAAATGATTTAGCTTCAAATACTTGCGATATAAATGATATAGCTTCAAATGTAGGCGAAACAAACGTGTTGGCTTGTAATCCATGCGAAACTCATGATTTAGCTTCAAATCAATGCGATGTAGAAGGTTTACCTTCAAATCCATGCTTAACAAATGATTTAGCTTCAAACACTTGGGATATACGTGATATAGCTTCAAATGCAGACGATCAAACGAGTTAGCTTCAAAATCCATGCGATAAACTTGATTTAGCTTCAAACCAATGCGAAGTAGAAGGATGAGCTTAAAATCCATGCAACACAAATGATTTAGCTTCAAATACTTGCGATATAAATGATATAGCTTCAAATGCAGGCGAAACAAACGTGTTAGCTTCTAATCCATGCGAAACTCATGATTTAGCTTCAAATCAATGCGATGTAGAAGGTTTACCTTCAAATCCATGCTTAACAAATGATTTAGCTTCAAACACTTGGGATATACGTGATATAGCTTCAAATGCAGGCGAAACAAACGAGTTAGCTTGTAATCCATGCGAAACTCATGACTTAGCATCAAATCAATGCGATGTAGAAGGTTTACCTTCAAATCCATGCTTAACAAATGATTTAGCTTCAAACACTTGGGATATACGTGATATAGCTTCAAATGCAGACGATCAAACGAGTTAGCTTCAAAATCCATGCGATAAACTTGATTTAGCTTCAAATCAATGCGAAGTAGAAGGATGAGCTTCAAATCCATGCAACACAAATGATTTAGCTTCAAATACTTGCGATATAAATGGTACAGAATCAAATGCAGACGAAACAAACGAGTTAGCTTCATATCTATGCGAATCACAGGATTTAGTTTCAAATCAATGCGATGTAGAAGGTTTACCTTCAAATCCATGCTTAAAAAATGATTTAGCTTCAAACACTTGGGATATAAGTGATATGGTATCAAATGCAGACGATCAAACGAGATAGCTTCAAAATCCATGCGATAAACTTGATTTAGCTTCAAATCAATGCGAAGTAGAAGGATGAGCTTCAAATCCACGCAACACAAATGATTTAGCTTCAAATACTTGCGATATAAATGATATAGCTTCAAATGTAGGCGAAACAAACGTGTTGGCTTGTAATCCATGCGAAACTCATGATTTAGCTTCAAATCAATGCGATGTAGAAGGTTTACCTTCAAATCCATGCTTAACAAATGATTTAGCTTCAAACACTTGGGATATACGTGATATAGCTTCAAATGCAGACGATCAAACGAGTTAGCTTCAAAATCCATGCGATAAACTTGATTTAGCTTCAAATCAATGCAAAGTAGAAGGATGTGCTTCAAATCCATGTAACACAAATGATTTAGCTTCAAATACTTGCGATATAAATGATATAGCTTCAAATGTAGGCGAAACAAACGAGTTAGCTTCTAATCCATGCGAAACTCATGATTTAGCTTCAAATCATTGCGATGTAGAAGGTTTACCTTCAAATCCATGCTTAACAAATAATTTAGCTTCAAACACTTGGGATATAAGTGATATAGCTTGAAATGCAGACGATCAAACGAGTTAGCTTCAAATCCGTGGAACGCAAATGATTTAGCTTCAGACACTTGCGATATAAGTGATATAGCTTCAAATGCAGACGATCAAACGAGTTAGCTTCTAATCCATGCGAAACTCATGATTTAGCTTCAAATCAATGCGATGTAGAAGGTTTACCTTCAAATCCATGCTTAACAAATAATTTAGCTTCAAACAGTTGGGTTATAAGTGATATAGCTTCAAATGCAGAAGATCAAACGAGTTAGCCTCAAAATCCATGCGATAAACTTGATTTAGCTTCAAATCAATGCGAAGTAGAAGGGTGAGCTTCAAATCCATGCAACACAAATGATTTAGCTTCAAATACTTGCGATATAAATGATATAGCTTCAAATGTAGGCGAAACAAACGAGTTAGCTTCTAATCCATGCGAAACTCATGATTTAGCTTCAAATAAATGCGATGTAGAAGGTTTACCTTCAAATCCATGCTTAACAAATAATTTAGCTTCAAACACTTGGGACATAAGTGATATAGCTTCAAATGCAGACGATCAAACGAGTTAGCCTCAAAATCCATGCGATAAACTTGATTTAGCTTGAAATCAATGCGAAGTAGAAGGATGAGCTTCAAATCCATGCAACACAAATGATTTAGCTTCAAATAATTGCGATATAAATGATATAGCTTCAAACGTAGGCGAAACAAACGTGTTAGCTTGTAATCCATGCGAAACTCATGATTTAGCTTCAAATCAATGCGATGTAGAAGGTTTACCTTCAAATCCATGCTGAACAAATGATTTAGCTTCAAACACTTGGGATATACGTGATATATCTTCAAATGCAGGCGAAACAAACGTGTTAGATTGTAATCCATGCGAAACTCATGATTTAGCTTCAAATCAATGCGATGTAGAAGGATGAGCTTCAAATCCATGCAACACAAATGATTTAGCTTCAAATACTTGCGATATAAATGATATAGCTTCAAATGTAGGCGAAACAAACGTGTTAGCTTGTAATCCATTCGAAACTCATGATTTAGCTTCAAATCAATGCGATGTAGAAGGTTTACCTTCAAATCCATGCTTAACAAATGATTTAGCTTCAAATACTTGCGATATAAATGATATAGCTTCAAATGCAGGCGAAACAAACGTGTTAGCTTGTAATCCATGCAAAACTCATGATTTAGCTTCAAATCAATGCGATGTAGAAGGTTTACCTTCAAATCCATGCTTAACAAATGATTTAGCTTCAAACATTTGGGATATACGTGATATAGCTTCAAATGCAGACGATCAAACGAGTTAGCTTCAAAATCCATGCGATAAACTTGATTTAGCTTCAAATCAATGCGAAGTAGAAGGATGAGCTTCAAATCCATGCAACACAAATGATTTAGCTTCAAATACTTGCGATATAAATGATACAGATTCAAATGCAGACGAAACAAACGAGTTAGCTTCATATCTATGCGAATCACATGATTTAGTTTCAAATCAATGCGATGTAGAAGGTTTACCTTCAAATCCATGCTTAAAAAATGATTTAGCTTCAAACACTTGGGATATAAGTGATATGGTATCAAATGCAGACGATCAAACGAGATAGCTTCAAAATCCATGCGATAAACTTGATTTAGCTTCAAATCAATGCGAAGTAGAAGGATTAGCTTCAATTCCATGCAACACAAATGATTTAGCTTCAAATACTTGCGATATAAATGATATAGCTTCAAATGCAGGCCTAACAAACGAGTTATCTTCTAATCCATGCGAAACTCATGATTTAGCTTCAAATCAATGCGATGTAGAAGGTTTACCTTCAAATCCATGCACAACAAATGATTTAGCTTCAAACACTTGGGATATACGTGATATAGCTTCAAATGCAGACGATCAAACGAGTTAGCTTCAAAATCCATGCGATAAACTTGATTTAGCTTCAAATCAATGCGAAGTAGAAGGATTAGCTTCAAATCCATGCGAAACAAATGATTTAGTTTCAGATACTTGCGGTATTAATGATACAGATTCAAATGCAGACGAAACAAACGAGTTAGCTTCATATCTATGCGAATCACATGATTTAGTTTCAAATCAATGCGATGTAGAAGGTTTACCTTCAAATCCATGCTTAAAAAATGATTTAGCTTCAAACACTTGGGATATAAGTGATATGGCTTCAAATGCAGACGATCAAACGAGTTAGCTTCAAAATCCATGCGATAAACTTGATTTAGCTTCAAATCAATGCGATGTAGAAGGTTTACCTTCAAATCCATGCTTAACAAATGATTTAGCTTCAAATACTTGCGATATAAATGATATAGCTTCAAATGCTGGCGAAACAAACGTGTTAGCTTGTAATCCATGCGAAACTCATGATTTAGCTTCAAATCAATGCGATGTAGAAGATTTACCTTCAAATCCATGCTTAACAAATGATTCAGCTTCAAACTCATGGGATATACGTGATATAGCTTCAAATGCAGACGATCAAACGAGTTAGCTTCAAAATCCATGCGATAAACTTGATTTAGCTTCAAATCAATGCGAAGTAGAAGGATTAGCTTCAAATCCGTGGAACACAAATGATTTAGCTTCAAATACTTGCGATATAAATGATATAGCTTCAAATGCAGGCGAAACAAACGAGTTAGCTTCTAATCCATGCGAAACTCATGATTTAGCTTCAAATCAATGCGATGTAGAAGGTTTACCTTCAAATCCACGCTTAACAAATAATTTAGCTTCAAACACTTGGGATATAAGTGATATAGCTTGAAATGCAGACGATCAAACGAGTTAGCTTCAAAATCCATGCGATAAACTTGATTTAGCTTCAAATCAATGCGATGTAGAAGGTTTACCTTCAAATCCATGCTTAACAAATGATTTAGCTTCAAATACTTGCGATATAAATGATATAGCTTCAAATGCAGGCGAAACAAACGTGTTAGCTTGTAATCCATGCGAAACTCATGATTTAGCTTCAAATCAATGCGATGTAGAAGGTTTACCTTCAAATCCATGCTTAACAAATGATTTAGCTTCAAACATTTGGGATATACGTGATATAGCTTCAAATGCAGACGATCAAACGAGTTAGCTTCAAAATCCATGCGATAAACTTGATTTAGCTTCAAATCAATGCGAAGTAGAAGGATTAGCTTCAAATCCGTGGAACACAAATGATTTAGCTTCAAATACTTGCGATATAAATGATATAGCTTCAAATGCAGGCGAAACAAACGAGTTAGCTTCTAATCCATGCGAAACTCATGATTTAGCTTCAAATCAATGCGATGTAGAAGGTTTACCTTCAAATCCACGCTTAACAAATAATTTAGCTTCAAATACTTGGGATATAAGTGATATAGCTTGAAATGCAGACGATCAAACGAGTTAGCTTCAAAATCCATGCGATAAACTTGATTTAGCTTCAAATCAATGCGAAGTAGAAGGATTAGCTTCAAATCCATGCAACACAAATGATTTAGCTTCAAACACTTGGGATATAAGTGATATGGCTTCAAATGCAGACGATCAAACGAGTTAGCTTCAAAATTCATGCGATAAACTTGATTTAGCTTCAAATCAATGCGATGTAGAAGGTTTTCCTTCAAATCCATGCTTAACAAATGATTTAGCTTCAAATACTTGCGATATAAATGATATAGCTTCAAATGCAGGCGAAACAAACGTGTTAGCTTGTAATCCATGCGAAACTCATGATTTAGCTTCAAATCAATGCGATGTAGAAGGTTTACCTTCAAATCCATGCTTAACAAATGATTTAGCTTCAAACACTTGGGATATACGTGATATAGCTTCAAATGCAGACGATCAAACGAGTTAGCTTCAAAATCCATGCGATAAACTTGATTTAGCTTCAAATCAATGCGAAGTAGAAGGATGAGCTTCAAATCCATGCAACACAAATGATTTAGCTTCAAATACTTGCGATATAAATGATATAGCTTCAAATGTAGGCGAAACAAACGAGTTATCTTCTAATCCATGCGAAACTCATGATTTAGCTTCAAATCAATGCGATGTAGAAGGTTTACCTTCAAATCCATGCTTAACAAATAATTTAGCTTCCAACACTTGGGATATATGTGATATAGCTTCAAATGCAGACGATCAAACGAGTTAGCCTCAAAATCCATGCGATAAACTTGATTTAGCTTCAAATCAATGCGATGTAGAAGGTTTACCTTCAAATCCATGCTTAACAAATGATTTAGCTTCAAATACTTGCGATATAAATGATATAGCTTCAAATGCAGGCGAAACAAACGTGTTAGCTTGTAATCCATGCGAAACTCATGATTTAGCTTCAAATCAATGCGATGTAGAAGGTTTACCTTCAAATCCATGCTTAACAAATGATTTAGCTTCAAACACTTGGGATATAAATGAAAAAGCTTTAAATGCAGACGATCAAACGAGTTAGCTTCAAAATCCATGCGATAAACTTGATTTAGCTTCAAATCAATGCGAAGTAGAAGGATTAGCTTCAAATCCATGCTTAACAAATGATTTAGCTTCAAATACTTGCGATATAAATGATATAGCTTCAAATGCAGGCGAAAGAAACGTGTTAGCTTCTAATCCATGCGAAACTCATGATTTAGCTTCAAATCAATGCGATGTAGAAGGTTTACCTTCAAATCCATGCTTAAGAAATGATTTAGCTTCAAACACTTGGGATACACGTGATATAGCTTCAAATGCAGACGATCAAACGAGTTAGCTTCAAAATCCATGCGATAAACTTGATTTAGCTTCAAATCAATGCGATGTAGAAGGTTTTGCTTCACATCCATGCGAAATAGAAGGTTTATCTTCAAATCCAAGCGAAACACATGATTAAGCTTCAAATCAATGCGATGTAGAAGGTTGAGCTTCAAATCCATGCGAAACAAATGATATAGATTCAAACACTTGCGATATAAGTGATATAGTTTCAAATGCAGACGAAACTAACGAGTTAGCTTAAAAATCCGTGCGATACACATGATTTAGCTTCAAATCAAAGCGATGTTGAAGGCTCAGCTTCAAATCCATGCGGATCAATTGATTTAGCTTCAAATACTTGCGATATAAGTGATATAGATTCAACTGCAGGCGAAACAAAAGAGACAGCTTCAAATCCAAGCGAAACACATGATTTAGCTTCAAATGTATGCGATGTAGAAGGTTTAGCTTCAAATCCATGCGGAACCAAAGATTTAGCTTCAATTCCATGCGAAACCAAAGATTTAGCTTCAAATCCATGCGGAACAAAAGATTTAGCTTCAAATAATTGCGATATGAGTGATATAACATCAAATGCAGACGAATCAAACGAGTTGAGTTCAAAATCTATGCGAAACAATTGATCTAGCTTCAGATACTTGCGATGTAAGTGATATAGTTTCAATTGCAGACGAAACAAACGAGCTAGCTTCAACTCCATGCGAAACACATAATTTAGTCTCAAATCAATACGAGGTAGAAGGCTTAGCTTCAAATCCATGAGAAACAAATGATTTAGATTCAAATACTCGTGATATAAGTGATATAGCTTCAAATGCAGACGAAACAAACGAGTTAGCTTCAAATAAATGCGAAACACATGATTTAGCTTCAAATCAATGGGATGTAGAAGGATTAGCCTCAAATCCAAGCGAAACACATGATTTAGCTTCAAATCAATGCGATGTAGATGGTTGAGCTTCAAAACCATGCGAAACAAATGATATAGATTCAAACACTTGCGATATAAGTGATATAGTTTCAAATGCAGACGAAACTAACGAGTTAGCTTAAAGATCCGTGCGATACACATCACTTAGCTTCAAATCAATGCGATGTAGAAGGTGTAGCTTCAAGCACAAGCGAAACACATGATTTAGCTTCAAATCAATGCGATGTAGAAGGTTTTGCTTCACATCCATGCGAAATAGAAGGTTTAGCTTCAAATCCAAGCGGAACACATGATTTAGCATCAAATCAATGCGATGTAGAAGGTTGAGCTTCAAATCCATGCGAAACAAATGATATAGATTCAAACACTTGCGATATAAGTGATATGGTTTCAAATGCAGACGAAACTAACGAGTTAGCTTAAAAATCCGTGCGATACACATGATTTAGCTTCAAACCAAAGCGATGTTGAAGGCTCAGCTTCAAATCCATGCGGATCAATTGATTTAGCTTCAAATACTTGCGATATAAGTGATATAGATTCAACTGCAGGCGAAACAAAAGAGACAGCTTCAAATCCAAGCGATACACATGATTTAGCTTCAAATGTATGCGATGTAGAAGGTTTAGCTTCAAATCCATGCGGAACCAAAGATTTAGCTTCAATTCCATGCGAAACCAAAGATTTAGCTTCAAATCCATGCGGAACAAAAGATTTAGCTTCAAATAATTGCGATATGAGTGATATAACATCAAATGCAGACGAATCAAACGAGTTGAGTTCAAAATCTATGCGAAACAATTGATCTAGCTTCAGATACTTGCGATGTAAGTGATATAGTTTCAATTGCAGACGAAACAAACGAGCTAGCTTCAACTCCATGCGAAACACATAATTTAGTCTCAAATCAATACCAGGTAGAAGGCTTAGCTTCAAATCCATGAGAAACAAATGATTTAGATTCAAATACTCGTGATATAAGTGATATAGCTTCAAATGCAGACGAAACAAACGAGTTAGCTTCAAATAAATGCGAAACACATGATTTAGCTTCAAATCAATGGGATGTAGAAGGATTAGCCTCAAATCCAAGCGAAACACATGATTTAGCTTCAAATCAATGCGATGTAGATGGTTGAGCTTCAAAACCATGCGAAACAAATGATATAGATTCAAACACTTGCGATATAAGTGATATAGTTTCAAATGCAGACGAAACTAACGAGTTAGCTTAAAGATCCGTGCGATACACATCACTTAGCTTCAAATCAATGCGATGTAGAAGGTGTAGCTTCAAGCACAAGCGAAACACATGATTTAGCTTCAAATCAATGCGATGTAGAAGGTTTTGCTTCACATCCATGCGAAATAGAAGGTTTAGCTTCAAATCCAAGCGGAACACATGATTTAGCATCAAATCAATGCGATGTAGAAGGTTGAGCTTCAAATCCATGCGAAACAAATGATATAGATTCAAACACTTGCGATATAAGTGATATGGTTTCAAATGCAGACGAAACTAACGAGTTAGCTTAAAAATCCGTGCGATACACATGATTTAGCTTCAAACCAAAGCGATGTTGAAGGCTCAGCTTCAAATCCATGCGGATCAATTGATTTAGCTTCAAATACTTGCGATATAAGTGATATAGATTCAACTGCAGGCGAAACAAAAGAGACAGCTTCAAATCCAAGCGATACACATGATTTAGCTTCAAATTAATACGATGAAGAAAGTTTAGCCTCAAAACCATGCGAAGCAAATCGTTAAGCTTCTGATACCTGCGATGTAAATGATATAGCTTCAAACGCAGGCCAAACAAACGAGTTCGCTTCAAATACAAGCGAAACACATGATTTAGCTTCAAATGAATGCGATGTAGAAGGTTTACCTTCAAATCCATGCGGAACCAAAGATTTGGCTTCAATTCCATGCGGAACCAAAGATTTAGCTTCAAATCCATGCGGGACCAAAGATTTAGCTTCAAATACTTGCGATATAAATGATATAGTTTCAAATGCAGAAGAAACAAACGAGTTATCTTCTAACCCATGCGAAACTCATGATTTAGCTTCAAATCAATGCGGTGTAGAAGGTTTACCTTCAAATCCATGCACAACAAATGATTTAGCTTCAGACACTTGGGATATAAGTGATATAGCTTCAAATGCAGACGATCAAACGAGTTAGCTTCAAGTCCATGCGAAACAAGTGATTTAGCTTCAGACACTTGCGATATAAGTGATATAGCTTCAAATGCAGAAGAAACAAACGAGTTATCTTCTAATCCATGCGAATCTCATGATTTAGCTTCAAATCAATGAGATGTAGAAAGTTTACCTTCAAATCCATGCTTAACAAATATTTTAGCATCAAACACTCGGGATATAAGTGATATAGCTTCAATGCAGACGATCAAACGAGTTAGCTTCATATCTATGCGAAACACATGATTTAGCTTCAAATCAATGCGATGTAGAAGGTTTACCTTCAAATCCATGCTTAACAAATGATTTAGCTTCAAATACTTGCGATATGTATGATATAGCTTCAAATGCAGGCGAAACAAACGTGTTAGCTTCTAATCCATGCGAAACTTATGATTTAGCTTCAAATCAATGCGATGTAGAAGGTTTACCTTCAAATCCATGCACAACAAATGATTTAGCTTCAGACACTTGGGATATAAGTGATATAGCTTCAAATGCAGACGATCAAACGAGTTAGCTTCAAAATCCATGCGATAAACTTGATTTAGCTTCAAATCAATGCGAAGTAGAAGGTTTACCTTCAAATCCATGCTTAACAAATGATTTAGCTTCAAATACTTGCGATATAAATGATATAGCTTCAAATGCAGGCGAATCAAACGTGTTAGCTTCTAATCCATGCGAAACTCATGATTTAGCTTCAAATCAATGCGGTGTAGAAGGTTTACCTTCAAATCCATGCACAACAAATGATTTAGCTTCAGACACGTGGGATATAAGTGATATAGCTTCAAATGCAGACGATCAACCGAGTTAGCTTCAAAATCCATGCGATAAACTTGATTTAGCTTCAAATCAATGCGATGTAGAAGGTTTACCTTCAAATCCATGCACAACAAATGATTTAGCTTCAGACACTTGGGATATAAGTGATATAGCTTCAAATGCAGACGATCAAACGAGTTAGCTTCAAGTCCACGCGAAACAAGTGATTTAGCTTCAGACACTTGCGATATAAGTGATATAGCTTCAAATGCAGAAGAAACAAACGAGTTATCTTCTAATCCATGCGAAACTCATGATTTAGCTTCAAATCAATGCGATGTAGAAGGTTTACCTTCAAATCCATGCTTAACAAATAATTTAGCATCAAACACTTGGGATATAAGTGTTATAGCTTCATTGCAGAAGATCAAACGAGGTAGCTTCAAAATCCATGCGATAAACTTGATTTAGCTTCAAATCAATGCGAAGTAGAAGGATTAGCTTCAAATCCATGCAACACAAATGATTTAGCTTCAGACACTTGGGATATATGTGATATAGCTTCAAATGCAGACGATCAAACGAGTTAGCTTCAAGTCCACGCGAAACAAGTGACTTAGCTTCAGACATTTGCGATATAAGTGATATAGTTTCAAATGCAGAAGAAACAAACGAGTTATCTTCAAATCATTGCCATGCACTTGATTTAGCTGAAAATCAATGCGATGTAGAAGGTTTACCTTCAAATCCATGCTTAACAAATGATTTAGCTTCAAATACTTGCGATATAAATGATATAGTTTCAAATGCAGAAGAAACAATCGAGTTATCTTCAAATCCATGCCATGCACTTGATTTAGCTGAAAATCAATGCGATGTAGAAGGTTTACCTTCAAATCCATGCTTAACAAATGATTTAGCTTCAAATACTTGCGATATAAATGATATAGCTTCAAATGCAGAAGAAACAAACGAGTTATCTTCTAATCCATGCGAAACTCATGATTTAGCTTCAAATCAATGCGATGTAGAAGGTTTACCTTCAAATCCATGCACAACAAATGATTTAGCTTCAGACACTTGGGTTATAAGTGATATAGCTTCAAATGCAGACGATCAAACGAGTTAGCTTCAAGTCCATGCGAAACAAGTGATTTAGCTTCAGACACTTGCGATATAAGTGATATAGCTTCAAATGCAGAAGAAACAAACGAGTTATCTTCTAATCCATGCGAATCTCATGATTTAGCTTCAAATCAATGAGATGTAGAAAGTTTACCTTCAAATCCATGCTTAACAAATATTTTAGCATCAAACACTTGGGATATAAGTGATATAGCTTCAATGCAGACGATCAAACGAGTTAGCTTCATATCTATGCGAAACACATGATTTAGCTTCAAATCAATGCGATGTAGAAGGTTTACCTTCAAATCCATGCTTAACAAATGATTTAGCTTCAAATACTTGCGATGTAAATGATATAGCTTCAAATGCAGGCGAAACAAACGAGTTAGCATCTAATCCATGCGAAACTCATGATTTAGCTTCAAATCAATGCGATGTAGAAGGTTCACCTTCAAATCCATGCGCAACAAATGATTTAGCTTCAAACAGTTCGTATATAAGTGATATAGATTGAAATGCAGACGATCAAACGAGTAAGCTTCAAAATCCATGCGATAAACTTGATTTAGCTTCAAATCGATGCGATGTAGAAGGTTTACCTTCAAATCCATGCTTAACAAATGATTTAGCTTCAAATACTTGCGATATAAGTGATATAGCTTCAAATGCAGGCGAAACAAACGTGTTAGCTTGTAATCCATGCGAAACTCATGATTTAGCTTCAAATCAATGCGATGTAGAAGGTTTACCTTCAAATCCATGCTTAACAAATAATTTAGCTTCAAACAATTGGGATATAAGTGATATAGCTTCAAATGCAGAAGATCAAACGAGTTAGCCTCAAAATCCATGCGATAAACTTGATTTAGCTTCAAATCAATGCGAAGTAGTAGGGTGAGCTTCAAATCCATGCAACACAAATGATTTAGCTTCAAATACTTGCGATATAAATGATATAGCTTCAAATGTAGGCGAAACAAACGAGTTAGCTTCTAATCCATGCGAAACTCATGATTTAGCTTCAAATAAATGCGATGTAGAAGGTTTACCTTCAAATCCATGCTTAACAAATAATTTAGCTTCAAACACTTGGGATATAAGTGATATAGCTTCAAATGCAAACGATCAAACGAGTTAGCCTCAAAATCCATGCGATAAACTTGATTTAGCTTGAAATCAATGCGAAGTAGAAGGATGAGTTTCAAATCCATGCAACACAAATGATTTAGCTTCAAATACTTGCGATATAAATGATATAGCTTCAAATGCAGGCGAAACAAACGTGTTAGCTTCTAATCCATGCGAAACTCATGATTTAGCTTCAAATCAATGCGATGTAGAAGGTTTACCTTCAAATCCATGCTTAACAAATGATTTAGCTTCAAACACTTGGGATATACGTGATATAGCTTCAAATGCAGGCGAAACAGACGAGTTAGCTTGTAATCCATGCGAAACTCATGACTTAGCATCAAATCAATGCGATGTAGAAGGTTTACCTTCAAATCCATGCTTAACAAATGATTTAGCTTCAAACACTTGGGATATACGTGATATAGCTTCAAATGCAGACGATCAAACGAGTTAGCTTCAAAATCCATCCGATAAACTTGATTTAGCTTCAAATCAATGCGAAGTAGAAGGATTAGCTTCAAATCCATGCGAAACAAATGATTTAGTTTCAGATACTTGCGGTATAAATGATACAGATTCAAATGCAGACGAAACAAACGAGTTAGCTTCATATCTATGCGAAACACATGATTTAGTTTCAAATCAATGCGATGTAGAAGGTTTACCTTCAAATCCATGCTTAAAAAATGATTTAGCTTCAAACACTTGGGATATAAGTGATATGGCTTCAAATGCAGACGATCAAACGAGTTAGCTTCAAAATCCATGCGATAAACTTGATTTAGCTTCAAATCAATGCGATGTAGAAGGTTTACCTTCAAATCCATGCTTAACAAATAATTTAGCTTCAAACACTTGGGATATAAGTGATATAGATTGAAATGCAGACGATCAAACGAGTTAGCTTCAAGTCCACGCGAAACAAGTGATTTAGCTTCAGACACTTGCGATATAAGTGATATAGCTTCAAATGCAGACGATCAACCGAGTTAGCTTCAAAATCCATGCGATAAACTTGATTTAGCTTCAAATCAATGCGATGTAGAAGGTTTACCTTCAAATCCATGCACAACAAATGATTTAGCTTCAGACACTTGGGATATAAGTGATATAGCTTCAAATGCAGGCGAACAAACGAGTTAGCTTCAAGTCCACGCGAAACAAGTGATTTAGCTTCAGACACTTGCGATATAAGTGATATAGCTTCAAATGCAGAAGAAACAAACGAGTTATCTTCTAATCCATGCGAAACTCATGATTTAGCTTCAAATCAATGCGATGTAGAAGGTTTACCTTCAAATCCATGCTTAACAAATAATTTAGCATCAAACACTTGGGATATAAGTGTTATAGCTTCAATGCAGAAGATCAAACGAGGTAGCATCAAAATCCATGCGATAAACTTGATTTAGCTTCAAATCAATGCGAAGTAGAAGGATTAGCTTCAAATCCATGCAACACAAATGATTTAGCTTCAGACACTTGGGATATATGTGATATAGCTTCAAATGCAGACGATCAAACGAGTTAGCTTCAAGTCCACGCGAAACAAGTGACTTAGCTTCAGACATTTGCGATATAAGTGATATAGTTTCAAATGCAGAAGAAACAAACGAGTTATCTTCAAATCATTGCCATGCACTTGATTTAGCTGAAAATCAATGCGATGTAGAAGGTTTACCTTCAAATCCATGCTTAACAAATGATTTAGCTTCAAATACTTGCGATGTAAATGATATAGCTTCAAATGCAGGCGAAACTAACGAGTTAGCATCTAATCCATGCGAAACTCATGATTTAGCTTCAAACAGTTCGTATATAAGTGATATAGATTGAAATGCAGACGATCAAACGAGTAAGCTTCAAAATCCATGCGATAAACTTGATTTAGCTTCAAATCAATGCGATGTAGAAGGTTTACCTTCAAATCCATGCTTAACAAATGATTTAGCTTCAAATACTTGCGATATGTATGATATAGCTTCAAATGCAGGCGAAACAAACGTGTTAGCTTCTAATCCATGCGAAACTTATGATTTAGCTTCAAATCAATGCGATGTAGAAAGATTTACCTTCAAATCCATGCACAACAAATGATTTAGCTTCAGACACTTGGGATATAAGTGATATAGCTTCAAATGCAGACGATCAACCGAGTTAGCTTCAAAATCCATGCGATAAACTTGATTTAGCTTCAAATCAATGCGATGTAGAAGGTTTACCTTCAAATCCATGCACAACAAATGATTTAGCTTCAGACACTTGGGATATAAGTGATATAGCTTCAAATGCAGACGATCAAACGAGTTAGCTTCAAGTCCACGCGAAACAAGTGATTTAGCTTCAGACACTTGCGATATAAGTGATATAGCTTCAAATGCAGAAGAAACAAACGAGTTATCTTCTAATCCATGCGAAACTCATGATTTAGCTTCAAATCAATGCGATGTAGAAGGTTTACCTTCAAATCCATGCTTAACAAATAATTTAGCATCAAACACTTGGGATATAAGTGTTATAGCTTCAATGCAGAAGATCAAACGAGGTAGCTTCAAAATCCATGCGATAAACTTGATTTAGCTTCAAATCAATGCGAAGTAGAAGGATTAGCTTCAAATCCATGCAACACAAATGATTTAGCTTCAGACACTTGGGATATATGTGATATAGCTTCAAATGCAGACGATCAAACGAGTTAGCTTCAAGTCCACGCGAAACAAGTGACTTAGCTTCAGACATTTGCGATATAAGTGATATAGTTTCAAATGCAGAAGAAACAAACGAGTTATCTTCAAATCATTGCCATGCACTTGATTTAGCTGAAAATCAATGCGATGTAGAAGGTTTACCTTCAAATCCATGCTTAACAAATGATTTAGCTTCAAATACTTGCGATATAAATGATATAGTTTCAAATGCAGAAGAAACAATCGAGTTATCTTCAAATCCATGCCATGCACTTGATTTAGCTGAAAATCAATGCGATGTAGAAGGTTTACCTTCAAATCCATGCTTAACAAATGATTTAGCTTCAAATACTTGCGATATAAATGATATAGCTTCAAATGCAGAAGAAACAAACGAGTTATCTTCTAATCCATGCGAAACTCATGATTTAGCTTCAAATCAATGCGATGTAGAAGGTTTACCTTCAAATCCATGCACAACAAATGATTTAGCTTCAGACACTTGGGTTATAAGTGATATAGCTTCAAATGCAGACGATCAAACGAGTTAGCTTCAAGTCCATGCGAAACAAGTGATTTAGCTTCAGACACTTGCGATATAAGTGATATAGCTTCAAATGCAGAAGAAACAAACGAGTTATCTTCTAATCCATGCGAATCTCATGATTTAGCTTCAAATCAATGAGATGTAGAAAGTTTACCTTCAAATCCATGCTTAACAAATATTTTAGCATCAAACACTTGGGATATAAGTGATATAGCTTCAATGCAGACGATCAAACGAGTTAGCTTCATATCTATGCGAAACACATGATTTAGCTTCAAATCAATGCGATGTAGAAGGTTTACCTTCAAATCCATGCTTAACAAATGATTTAGCTTCAAATACTTGCGATGTAAATGATATAGCTTCAAATGCAGGCGAAACAAACGAGTTAGCATCTAATCCATGCGAAACTCATGATTTAGCTTCAAATCAATGCGATGTAGAAGGTTCACCTTCAAATCCATGCGCAACAAATGATTTAGCTTCAAACAGTTCGTATATAAGTGATATAGATTGAAATGCAGACGATCAAACGAGTAAGCTTCAAAATCCATGCGATAAACTTGATTTAGCTTCAAATCGATGCGATGTAGAAGGTTTACCTTCAAATCCATGCTTAACAAATGATTTAGCTTCAAATACTTGCGATATAAGTGATATAGCTTCAAATGCAGGCGAAACAAACGTGTTAGCTTGTAATCCATGCGAAACTCATGATTTAGCTTCAAATCAATGCGATGTAGAAGGTTTACCTTCAAATCCATGCTTAACAAATAATTTAGCATCAAACACTTGGGATATAAGTGTTATAGCTTCAATGCAGAAGATCAAACGAGGTAGCTTCAAAATCCATGCGATAAACTTGATTTAGCTTCAAATCAATGCGAAGTAGAAGGATTAGCTTCAAATCCATGCAACACAAATGATTTAGCTTCAGACACTTGGGATATATGTGATATAGCTTCAAATGCAGACGATCAAACGAGTTAGCTTCAAGTCCACGCGAAACAAGTGACTTAGCTTCAGACATTTGCGATATAAGTGATATAGCTTCAAATGCAGGCGAAACAAACGTGTTAGCTTGTAATCCATGCGAAACTCATGATTTAGCTTCAAATCAATGCGATGTAGAAGGTTTACCTTCAAATCCATGCTTAACAAATAATTTAGCTTCAAACAATTGGGATATAAGTGATATAGCTTCAAATGCAGAAGATCAAACGAGTTAGCCTCAAAATCCATGCGATAAACTTGATTTAGCTTCAAATCAATGCGAAGTAGTAGGGTGAGCTTCAAATCCATGCAACACAAATGATTTAGCTTCAAATACTTGCGATATAAATGATATAGCTTCAAATGCAGGCGAAACAAACGAGTTAGCTTCTAATCCATGCGAAACTCATGATTTAGCTTCAAATCAATGCGATGTAGAAGGTTTACCTTCAAATCCACGCTTAACAAATAATTTAGCTTCAAACACTTGGGATATAAGTGATATAGCTTGAAATGCAGACGATCAAACGAGTTAGCTTCAAAATCCATGCGATAAACTTGATTTAGCTTCAAATCAATGCGAAGTAGAAGGATTAGCTTCAAATCCATGCAACACAAATGATTTAGCTTCAAACACTTGGGATATAAGGGATATGGCTTCAAATGCAGACGATCAAACGAGTTAGCTTCAAAATTCATGCGATAAACTTGATTTAGCTTCAAATCAATGCGATGTAGAAGGTTTTCCTCCAAATCCATGCTTAACAAATGATTTAGCTTCAAATACTTGCGATATAAATGATATAGCTTCAAATGCAGGCGAAACAAACGTGTTAGCTTGTAATCCATGCGAAACTCATGATTTAGCTTCAAATCAATGCGATGTAGAAGGTTTACCTTCAAATCCATGCTTAACAAATGATTTAGCTTCAAACACTTGGGATATACGTGATATAGCTTCAAATGCAGACGATCAAACGAGTTAGCTTCAAAATCCATGCGATAAACTTGATTTAGCTTCAAATCAATGCGAAATAGAAGGATGAGCTTCAAATCCATGCAACACAAATGATTTAGCTTCAAATACTTGCGATATAAATGATATAGCTTCAAATGTAGGCGAAACAAACGAGTTATCTTCTAATCCATGCGAAACTCATGATTTAGCTTCAAATCAATGCGATGTAGAAGGTTTACCTTCAAATCCATGCTTAACAAATAATTTAGCTTCCAACACTTGGGATATAAGTGATATAGCTTCAAATGCAGACGATCAAACGAGTTAGCCTCAAAATCCATGCGATAAACTTGATTTAGCTTCAAATCAATGCGATGTAGAAGGTTTACCTTCAAATCCATGCTTAACAAATGATTTAGCTTCAAACACTTGGGATATAAATGAAAAAGCTTTAAATGCAGACGATCAAACGAGTTAGCTTCAAAATCCATGCGATAAACTTGATTTAGCTTCAAATCAATGCGAAGTAGAAGGATTAGCTTCAAATCCATGCTTAACAAATGATTTAGCTTCAAATACTTGCGATATAAATGATATAGCTTCAAATGCAGGCGAAAGAAACGTGTTAGCTTCTAATCCATGCGAAACTCATGATTTAGCTTCAAATCAATGCGATGTAGAAGGTTTACCTTCAAATCCATGCTTAACAAATGATTTAGCTTCAAATACTTGCGATATAAATGATATAGTTTCAAATGCAGAAGAAACAAACGAGTTATCTTCAAATCCATGCCATGCACTTGATTTAGCTGAAAATCAATGCGATGTAGAAGGTTTACCTTCAAATCCATGCTTAACAAATGATTTAGCTTCAAATACTTGCGATATAAATGATATAGCTTCAAATGCAGAAGAAACAAACGAGTTATCTTCTAATCCATGCGAAACTCATGATTTAGCTTCAAATCAATGCGATGTAGAAGGTTTACCTTCAAATCCATGCACAACAAATGATTTAGCTTCAGACACTTGGGATATAAGTGATATAGCTTCAAATGCAGACGATCAAACGAGTTAGCTTCAAAATCCATGCGATAAACTTGATTTAGCTTCAAATCAATGCGATGTAGAAGGTTTACCTTCAAATCCATGCTTAACAAATGATTTAGCTTCAAATACTTGCGATATAAATGATATAGCTTCAAATGCAGGCGAAACAAACGTGTTAGCTTGTAATCCATGCGAAACTCATGATTTAGCTTCAAATCAATGCGATGTAGAAGGTTTACCTTCAAATCCATGCTTAACAAATGATTTAGCTTCAAACATTTGGGATATACGTGATATAGCTTCAAATGCAGACGATCAAACGAGTTAGCTTCAAAATCCATGCGATAAACTTGATTTAGCTTCAAATCAATGCGAAGTAGAAGGATTAGCTTCAAATCCGTGGAACACAAATGATTTAGCTTCAAATACTTGCGATATAAATGATATAGCTTCAAATGCAGGCGAAACAAACGAGTTAGCTTCTAATCCATGCGAAACTTATGATTTAGCTTCAAATCAATGCGATGTAGAAGGTTTACCTTCAAATCCACGCTTAACAAATAATTTAGCTTCAAACACTTGGGATATAAGTGATATAGCTTGAAATGCAGACGATCAAACGAGTTAGCTTCAAAATCCATGCGATAAACTTGATTTAGCTTCAAATCAATGCGAAGTAGAAGGATTAGCTTCAAATCCATGCAACACAAATGATTTAGCTTCAAACACTTGGGATATAAGTGATATGGCTTCAAATGCAGACGATCAAACGAGTTAGCTTCAAAATTCATGCGATAAACTTGATTTAGCTTCAAATCAATGCGATGTAGAAGGTTTTCCTTCAAATCCATGCTTAACAAATGATTTAGCTTCAAATACTTGCGATATAAATGATATAGCTTCAAATGCAGGCGAAACAAACGTGTTAGCTTGTAATCCATGCGAAACTCATGATTTAGCTTCAAATCAATGCGATGTAGAAGGTTTACCTTCAAATCCATGCACAACAAATGATTTAGCTTCAGACACTTGGGATATAAGTGATATAGCTTCAAATGCAGACGATCAAACGAGTTAGCTTCAAAATCCATGCGATAAACTTGATTTAGCTTCAAATCAATGCGAAGTAGAAGGATGAGCTTCAAATCCATGCAACACAAATGATTTAGCTTCAAATACTTGCGATATAAATGATATAGCTTCAAATGTAGGCGAAACAAACGAGTTATCTTCTAATCCATGCGAAACTCATGATTTAGCTTCAAATCAATGCGATGTAGAAGGTTTACCTTCAAATCCATGCTTAACAAATAATTTAGCTTCCAACACTTGGGATATAAGTGATATAGCTTCAAATGCATACGATCAAACGAGTTAGCCTCAAAATCCATGCGATAAACTTGATTTAGCTTCAAATCAATGCGATGTAGAAGGTTTACCTTCAAATCCATGCTTAACAAATGATTTAGCTTCAAATACTTGCGATGTAAATGATATAGCTTCAAATGCAGGCGAAACAAACGTGTTAGCATCTAATCCATGCGAAACTCATGATTTAGCTTCAAATCAATGCGATGTAGAAGGTTCACCTTCAAATCCATGCGCAACAAATGATATAGATTCAAACACTTGCGATATAAGTGATATAGTTTCAAATGCAGACGAAACTAACGAGTTAGCTTAAAAATCCGTGCGATACACATGATTTAGCTTCAAATCAAAGCGATGTTGAAGGCTCAGCTTCAAATCCATGCGGATCAATTGATTTAGCTTCAAATACTTGCGATATAAGTGATATAGATTCAACTGCAGGCGAAACAAAAGAGACAGCTTCAAATCCAAGCGAAACACATGATTTAGCTTCAAATGAATGCGATGTAGAAGGTTTAGCTTCAAATCCATGCGGAACCAAAGATTTAGCTTCAATTCCATGCGAAACCAAAGATTTAGCTTCAAATCCATGCGGAACAAAAGATTTAGCTTCAAATAATTGCGATATGAGTGATATAACATCAAATGCAGACGAATCAAACGAGTTGAGTTCAAAATCTATGCGAAACAATTGATCTAGCTTCAGATACTTGCGATGTAAGTGATATAGTTTCAATTGCAGACGAAACAAACGAGCTAGCTTCAACTCCATGCGAAACACATAATTTAGTCTCAAATCAATACGAGGTAGAAGGCTTAGCTTCAAATCCATGAGAAACAAATGATTTAGATTCAAATACTCGTGATATAAGTGATATAGCTTCAAATGCAGACGAAACAAACGAGTTAGCTTCAAATAAATGCGAAACACATGATTTAGATTCAAATCAATGGGATGTAGAAGGATTAGCCTCAAATCCAAGCGAAACACATGATTTAGCTTCAAATCAATGCGATGTAGAAGGTTTACCTTCAAATCCATGCGGAACCAAAGATTTAGCTTCAATTCCATGCGGAACCAAAGATTTAGCTTCAAATCCATGCGGAACCAAAGATTTAGCTTCAAATAATTGCGATATGAGTGATATAGATTCAACTGGAGGCAAAAAAAACGAGTTAGCTTCAAAATCCATACGATGCACATGATTTAGCTTCAAATCAATGCGAAGTAGAAGGTATAGATTCAAATCCAAGCGAAACACATGATTTAGAGTCAAATCAGTGCGATGTAGAAAGTTTAGCTTCAAATCCATGCGAAGCAAATGATTTAACATCAGATACTTGCGATATAAGTGATATAGATTCAACTGAAGGCGAAATAAACGAGTTAGCTTCAAATCCATGCGAAACACATGATTTAGTCTCAAATCAATACGAGGTAGAAGGCTTAGCTTCAAATCCATGAGAAACAAATGATTTAGATTCAAATACTCGTGATATAAGTGATATAGCTTCAAATGCAGACGAAACAAACGAGTTAGCTTCATATCTATGCGAAACACATGATTTAGCTTCAAATCAATGCGATGTAGAAGGTTTACCTTCAAATCCATGCTTAACAAATGATTTAGCTTCAGACACTTGGGATATATGTGATATAGCTTCAAATGCAGACGATCAAACGAGTTAGCTTCAAGTCCACGCGAAACAAGTGACTTAGCTTCAGACATTTGCGATATAAGTGATATAGTTTCAAATGCAGAAGAAACAAACGAGTTATCTTCAAATCATTGCCATGCACTTGATTTAGCTGAAAATCAATGCGATGTAGAAGGTTTACCTTCAAATCCATGCTTAACAAATGATTTAGCTTCAAATACTTGCGATATAAATGATATAGTTTCAAATGCAGAAGAAACAAACGAGTTATCTTCTAACCCATGCGAAACTCATGATTTAGCTTCAAATCAATGCGGTGTAGAAGGTTTACCTTCAAATCCATGCACAACAAATGATTTAGCTTCAGACACTTGGGATATAAGTGATATAGCTTCAAATGCAGACGATCAAACGAGTTAGCTTCAAGTCCATGCGAAACAAGTGATTTAGCTTCAGACACTTGCGATATAAGTGATATAGCTTCAAATGCAGAAGAAACAAACGAGTTATCTTCTAATCCATGCGAATCTCATGATTTAGCTTCAAATCAATGAGATGTAGAAAGTTTACCTTCAAATCCATGCTTAACAAATATTTTAGCATCAAACACTTGGGATATAAGTGATATAGCTTCAATGCAGACGATCAAACGAGTTAGCTTCATATCTATGCGAAACACATGATTTAGCTTCAAATCAATGCGATGTAGAAGGTTTACCTTCAAATCCATGCTCAACAAATGATTTAGCTTCAAATACTTGCGATGTAAATGATATAGCTTCAAATGCAGACGATCAAACGAGTTAGCTTCAAAATCCATGCGATAAACTTGATTTAGCTTCAAATCAATGCGAAGTAGTAGGTTTACCTTCAAATCCATGCTTAACAAATGATTTAGCTTCAAATACTTGCGATATAAATGATATAGCTTCAAATGCAGGCGAATCAAACGTGTTAGCTTCTAATCCATGCGAAACTCATGATTTAGCTTCAAATCAATGCGGTGTAGAAGGTTTACCTTCAAATCCATGCGCAACAAATGATATAGATTCAAACACTTGCGATATAAGTGATATAGTTTCAAATGCAGACGAAACTAACGAGTTAGCTTAAAAATCCGTGCGATACACATGATTTAGCTTCAAATCAAAGCGATGTTGAAGGCTCAGCTTCAAATCCATGCGGATCAATTGATTTAGCTTCAAATACTTGCGATATAAGTGATATAGATTCAACTGCAGGCGAAACAAAAGAGACAGCTTCAAATCCAAGCGAAACACATGATTTAGCTTCAAATGAATGCGATGTAGAAGGTTTAGCTTCAAATCCATGCGGAACCAAAGATTTAGCTTCAATTCCATGCGAAACCAAAGATTTAGCTTCAAATCCATGCGGAACAAAAGATTTAGCTTCAAATAATTGCGATATGAGTGATATAACATCAAATGCAGACGAATCAAACGAGTTGAGTTCAAAATCTATGCGAAACAATTGATCTAGCTTCAGATACTTGCGATGTAAGTGATATAGTTTCAATTGCAGACGAAACAAACGAGCTAGCTTCAACTCCATGCGAAACACATAATTTAGTCTCAAATCAATACGAGGTAGAAGGCTTAGCTTCAAATCCATGAGAAACAAATGATTTAGCTTCAAATACTTGCGATGTAAATGATATAGCTTCAAATGCAGGCGAAACAAACGAGTTAGCATCTAATCCATGCGAAACTCATGATTTAGCTTCAAACAGTTCGTATATAAGTGATATAGATTGAAATGCAGACGATCAAACGAGTAAGCTTCAAAATCCATGCGATAAACTTGATTTAGCTTCAAATCAATGCGATGTAGAAGGTTTACCTTCAAATCCATGCTTAACAAATGATTTAGCTTCAAATACTTGCGATATGTATGATATAGCTTCAAATGCAGGCGAAACAAACGTGTTAGCTTCTAATCCATGCGAAACTTATGATTTAGCTTCAAATCAATGCGATGTAGAAGGTTTACCTTCAAATCCATGCACAACAAATGATTTAGCTTCAGACACTTTGGATATAAGTGATATAGCTTCAAATGCAGACGATCAAACGAGTTAGCTTCAAAATCCATGCGATAAACTTGATTTAGCTTCAAATCAATGCGAAGTAGTAGGTTTACCTTCAAATCCATGCTTAACAAATGATTTAGCTTCAAATACTTGCGATATAAATGATATAGCTTCAAATGCAGGCGAATCAAACGTGTTAGCTTCAAATCCATGCGAAACAAATGATATAGATTCAAACACTTGCGATATAAGTGATATAGTTTCAAATGCAGACGAAACTAACGAGTTAGCTTAAAAATCCGTGCGATACACATGATTTAGCTTCAAACCAAAGCGATGTTGAAGGCTCAGCTTCAAATCCATGCGGATCAATTGATTTAGCTTCAAATACTTGCGATATAAGTGATATAGATTCAACTGCAGGCGAAACAAAAGAGACAGCTTCAAATCCAAGCGATACACATGATTTAGCTTCAAATTAATACGATGAAGAAAGTTTAGCCTCAAAACCATGCGAAGCAAATCGTTAAGCTTCTGATACCTGCGATGTAAATGATATAGCTTCAAACGCAGGCCAAACAAACGAGTTCGCTTCAAATACAAGCGAAACACACGATTTAGCTTCAAATGAATGCGATGTAGAAGGTTTACCTTCAAATCCATGCGGAACCAAAGATTTAGCTTCAATTCCATGCGGAACCAAAGATTTAGCTTCAAATCCATGCGGAACCAAAGATTTAGCTTCAAATAATTGCGATATGAGTGATATAGATTCAACTGGAGGCAAAAAAAACGAGTTAGCTTCAAAATCCATACGATGCACATGATTTAGCTTCAAATCAATGCGAAGTAGAAGGTATAGATTCAAATCCAAGCGAAACACATGATTTAGAGTCAAATCAGTGCGATGTAGAAAGTTTAGCTTCAAATCCATGCGAAGCAAATGATTTAACATCAGATACTTGCGATATAAGTGATATAGATTCAACTGAAGGCGAAATAAACGAGTTAGCTTCAAATCCATGCGAAACACATGATTTAGTCTCAAATCAATACGAGGTAGAAGGCTTAGCTTCAAATCCATGAGAAACAAATGATTTAGATTCAAATACTCGTGATATAAGTGATATAGCTTCAAATGCAGACGAAACAAACGACTTAGCTTCATATCTATGCGAAACACATGATTTAGCTTCAAATCAATGCGACGTAGAAGGTTTACCTTCAAATCCATGCTTAACAAATGATTTAGCTTCAGACACTTGGGATATATGTGATATAGCTTCAAATGCAGACGATCAAACGAGTTAGCTTCAAGTCCACGCGAAACAAGTGACTTAGCTTCAGACATTTGCGATATAAGTGATATAGTTTCAAATGCAGAAGAAACAAACGAGGTATCTTCAAATCATTGCCATGCACTTGATTTAGCTGAAAATCAATGCGATGTAGAAGGTTTACCTTCAAATCCATGCTTAACAAATGATTTAGCTTCAAATACTTGCGATATAAATGATATAGTTTCAAATGCAGAAGAATCAAACGAGTTATCTTCTAACCCATGCGAAACTCATGATTTAGCTTCAAATCAATGCGGTGTAGAAGGTTTACCTTCAAATCCATGCACAACAAATGATTTAGCTTCAGACACTTGGGATATAAGTGATATAGCTTCAAATGCAGACGATCAAACGAGTTAGCTTCAAGTCCATGCGAAACAAGTGATTTAGCTTCAGACACTTGCGATATAAGTGATATAGCTTCAAATGCAGAAGAAACAAACGAGTTATCTTCTAATCCATGCGAATCTCATGATTTAGCTTCAAATCAATGAGATGTAGAAAGTTTACCTTCAAATCCATGCTTAACAAATATTTTAGCATCAAACACTTGGGATATAAGTGATATAGCTTCAATGCAGACGATCAAACGACTTAGCTTCATATCTATGCGAAACACATGATTTAGCTTCAAATCAATGCGACGTAGAAGGTTTACCTTCAAATCCATGCTTAACAAATGATTTAGCTTCAGACACTTGGGATATATGTGATATAGCTTCAAATGCAGACGATCAAACGAGTTAGCTTCAAGTCCACGCGAAACAAGTGACTTAGCTTCAGACATTTGCGATATAAGTGATATAGTTTCAAATGCAGAAGAAACAAACGAGGTATCTTCAAATCATTGCCATGCACTTGATTTAGCTGAAAATCAATGCGATGTAGAAGGTTTACCTTCAAATCCATGCTTAACAATTGATTTAGCTTCAAATACTTGCGATATAAATGATATAGTTTCAAATGCAGAAGAAACAAACGAGTTATCTTCTAACCCATGCGAAACTCATGATTTAGCTTCAAATCAATGCGGTGTAGAAGGTTTACCTTCAAATCCATGCACAACAAATGATTTAGCTTCAGACACTTGGGATATAAGTGATATAGCTTCAAATGCAGACGATCAAACGAGTTAGCTTCAAGTCCATGCGAAACAAGTGATTTAGCTTCAGACACTTGCGATATAAGTGATATAGCTTCAAATGCAGAAGAAACAAACGAGTTATCTTCTAATCCATGCGAATCTCATGATTTAGCTTCAAATCAATGAGATGTAGAAAGTTTACCTTCAAATCCATGCTTAACAAATATTTTAGCATCAAACACTTGGGATATAAGTGATATAGCTTCAAATGCAGGCGAAACAAACGAGTTAGCATCTAATCCATGCGAAACTCATGATTTAGCTTCAAACAGTTCGTATATAAGTGATATAGATTGAAATGCAGACGATCAAACGAGTAAGCTTCAAAATCCATGCGATAAACTTGATTTAGCTTCAAATCAATGCGATGTAGAAGGTTTACCTTCAAATCCATGCTTAACAAATGATTTAGCTTCAAATACTTGCGATATGTATGATATAGCTTCAAATGCAGGCGAAACAAACGTGTTAGCTTCTAATCCATGCGAAACTTATGATTTAGCTTCAAATCAATGCGATGTAGAAGGTTTACCTTCAAATCCATGCACAACAAATGATTTAGCTTCAGACACTTGGGATATAAGTGATATAGCTTCAAATGCAGACGATCAAACGAGTTAGCTTCAAAATCCATGCGATAAACTTGATTTAGCTTCAAATCAATGCGAAGTAGAAGGTTTACCGTCAAATCCATGCTTAACAAATGACTTAGCTTCAAATACCTGCGATATAAATGATATAGCTTCAAATGCAGGCGAATCAAACGTGTTAGCTTCTAATCCATGCGAAACTCATGATTTAGCTTCAAATCAATGCGGTGTAGAAGGTTTACCTTCAAATCCATGCGCAACAAATGATATAGATTCAAACACTTGCGATATAAGTGATATAGTTTCAAATGCAGACGAAACTAACGAGTTAGCTTAAAAATCCGTGCGATACACATGATTTAGCTTCAATTCAAAGCGATGTTGAAGGCTCAGCTTCAAATCCATGCGGATCAATTGATTTAGCTTCAAATACTTGCGATATAAGTGATATAGATTCAACTGCAGGCGAAACAAAAGAGACAGCTTCAAATCCAAGCGATACACATGATTTAGCTTCAAATTAATACGATGAAGAAAGTTTAGCCTCAAAACCATGCGAAGCAAATCGTTAAGCTTCTGATACCTGCGATGTAAATGATATAGCTTCAAACGCAGGCCAAACAAACGAGTTCGCTTCAAATACAAGCGAAACACATGATTTAGCTTCAAATGAATGCGATGTAGAAGGTTTACCTTCAAATCCATGCGGAACCAAAGATTTAGCTTCAATTCCATGCGGAACCAAAGATTTAGCTTCAAATCCATGCGGAACCAAAGATTTAGCTTCAAATAATTGCGATATGAGTGATATAGATTCAACTGGAGGCAAAAAAAACGAGTTAGCTTCAAAATCCATACGATGCACATGATTTAGCTTCAAATCAATGCGAAGTAGAAGGTATAGATTCAAATCCAAGCGAAACACATGATTTAGAGTCAAATCAGTGCGATGTAGAAAGTTTAGCTTCAAATCCATGCGAAGCAAATGATTTAACATCAGATACTTGCGATATAAGTGATATAGATTCAACTGAAGGCGAAATAAACGAGTTAGCTTCAAATCCATGCGAAACACATGATTTAGTCTCAAATCAATACGAGGTAGAAGGCTTAGCTTCAAATCCATGAGAAACAAATGATTTAGATTCAAATACTCGTGATATAAGTGATATAGCTTCAAATGCAGACGAAACAAACGAGTTAGCTTCATATCTATGCGAAACACATGATTTAGCTTCAAATCAATGCGACGTAGAAGGTTTACCTTCAAATCCATGCTTAACAAATGATTTAGCTTCAGACACTTGGGATATATGTGATATAGCTTCAAATGCAGACGATCAAACGAGTTAGCTTCAAGTCCACGCGAAACAAGTGACTTAGCTTCAGACATTTGCGATATAAGTGATATAGTTTCAAATGCAGAAGAAACAAACGAGGTATCTTCAAATCATTGCCATGCACTTGATTTAGCTGAAAATCAATGCGATGTAGAAGGTTTACCTTCAAATCCATGCTTAACAAATGATTTAGCTTCAAATACTTGCGATATAAATGATATAGTTTCAAATGCAGAAGAAACAAACGAGTTATCTTCTAACCCATGCGAAACTCATGATTTAGCTTCAAATCAATGCGGTGTAGAAGGTTTACCTTCAAATCCATGCACAACAAATGATTTAGCTTCAGACACTTGGGATATAAGTGATATAGCTTCAAATGTAGACGATCAAACGAGTTAGCTTCAAGTCCATGCGAAACAAGTGATTTAGCTTCAGACACTTGCGATATAAGTGATATAGCTTCAAATGCAGAAGAAACAAACGAGTTATCTTCTAATCCATGCGAATCTCATGATTTAGCTTCAAATCAATGAGATGTAGAAAGTTTACCTTCAAATCCATGCTTAACAAATATTTTAGCATCAAACACTTGGGATATAAGTGATATGGCTTCAATGCAGACGATCAAACGAGTTAGCTTCATATCTATGCGAAACACATGATTTAGCTTCAAATCAATGCGATGTAGAAGGTTTACCTTCAAATCCATGCTCAACAAATGATTTAGCTTCAAATACTTGCGATGTAAATGATATAGCTTCAAATGCAGGCGAAACAAACGAGTTAGCATCTAATCCATGCGAAACTCATGATTTAGCTTCAAACAGTTCGTATATAAGTGATATAGATTGAAATGCAGACGATCAAACGAGTAAGCTTCAAAATCCATGCGATAAACTTGATTTAGCTTCAAATCAATGCGATGTAGAAGGTTTACCTTCAAATCCATGCTTAACAAATGATTTAGCTTCAAATACTTGCGATATGTATGATATAGCTTCAAATGCAGGCGAAACAAACGTGTTAGCTTCTAATCCATGCGAAACTTATGATTTAGCTTCAAATCAATGCGATGTAGAAGGTTTACCTTCAAATCCATGCACAACAAATGATTTAGCTTCAAATACTTGCGATATAAATGATATAGCTTCAAATGCAGACGATCAAACGAGTTAGCTTCAAGTCCATGCGAAACAAGTGATTTAGCTTCAGACACTTGCGATATAAGTGATATAGCTTCAAATGCAGAAGAAACAAACGAGTTATCTTCTAATCCATGCGAAACTCATGATTTAGCTTCAAATCAATGCGATGTAGAAGGTTTACCTTCAAATCCACGCTTAACAAATAATTTAGCTTCAAACACTTGGGATATAAGTGATATAGCTTGAAATGCAGACGATCAAACGAGTTAGCTTCAAAATCCATGCGATAAACTTGATTTAGCTTCAAATCAATGCGAAGTAGAAGGATTAGCTTCAAATCCATGCAACACAAATGATTTAGCTTCAAACACTTGGGATATAAGTGATATGGCTTCAAATGCAGACGATCAAACGAGTTAGCTTCAAAATTCATGCGATAAACTTGATTTAGCTTCAAATCAATGCGATGTAGAAGGTTTTCCTTCAAATCCATGCTTAACAAATGATTTAGCTTCAAATACTTGCGATATAAATGATATAGCTTCAAATGCAGGCGAAACAAACGTGTTAGCTTGTAATCCATGCGAAACTCATGATTTAGCTTCAAATCAATGCGATGTAGAAGGTTTACCTTCAAATCCATGCACAACAAATGATTTAGCTTCAGACACTTGGGATATAAGTGATATAGCTTCAAATGCAGACGATCAAACGAGTTAGCTTCAAAATCCATGCGATAAACTTGATTTAGCTTCAAATCAATGCGAAGTAGAAGGATGAGCTTCAAATCCATGCAACACAAATGATTTAGCTTCAAATACTTGCGATATAAATGATATAGCTTCAAATGTAGGCGAAACAAACGAGTTATCTTCTAATCCATGCGAAACTCATGATTTAGCTTCAAATCAATGCGATGTAGAAGGTTTACCTTCAAATCCATGCTTAACAAATAATTTAGCTTCCAACACTTGGGATATAAGTGATATAGCTTCAAATGCATACGATCAAACGAGTTAGCCTCAAAATCCATGCGATAAGCTTGATTTAGCTTCAAATCAATGCGACGTAGAAGGTTTACCTTCAAATCCATGCTTAACAAATGATTTAGCTTCAAATACTTGCGATGTAAATGATATAGCTTCAAATGCAGGCGAAACAAACGTGTTAGCATCTAATCCATGCGAAACTCATGATTTAGCTTCAAATCAATGCGATGTAGAAGGTTCACCTTCAAATCCATGCGCAACAAATGATATAGATTCAAACACTTGCGATATAAGTGATATAGTTTCAAATGCAGACGATACTAACGAGTTAGCTTAAAAATCCGTGCGATACACATGATTTAGCTTCAAATCAAAGCGATGTTGAAGGCTCAGCTTCAAATCCATGCGGATCAATTGATTTAGCTTCAAATACTTGCGATATAAGTGATATAGATTCAACTGCAGGCGAAACAAAAGAGACAGCTTCAAATCCAAGCGAAACACATGATTTAGCTTCAAATGAATGCGATGTAGAAGGTTTAGCTTCAAATCCATGCGGAACCAAAGATTTAGCTTCAATTCCATGCGAAACCAAAGATTTAGCTTCAAATCCATGCGGAACAAAAGATTTAGCTTCAAATAATTGCGATATGAGTGATATAACATCAAATGCAGACGAATCAAACGAGTTGAGTTCAAAATCTATGCGAAACAATTGATCTAGCTTCAGATACTTGCGATGTAAGTGATATAGTTTCAATTGCAGACGAAACAAACGAGCTAGCTTCAACTCCATGCGAAACACATAATTTAGTCTCAAATCAATACGAGGTAGAAGGCTTAGCTTCAAATCCATGAGAAACAAATGATTTAGATTCAAATACTCGTGATATAAGTGATATAGCTTCAAATGCAGACGAAACAAACGAGTTAGCTTCAAATAAATGCGAAACACATGATTTAGATTCAAATCAATGGGATGTAGAAGGATTAGCCTCAAATCCAAGCGAAACACATGATTTAGCTTCAAATCAATGCGATGTAGAAGGTTTACCTTCAAATCCATGCGGAACCAAAGATTTAGCTTCAATTCCATGCGGAACCAAAGATTTAGCTTCAAATCCATGCGGAACCAAAGATTTAGCTTCAAATAATTGCGATATGAGTGATATAGATTCAACTGGAGGCAAAAAAAACGAGTTAGCTTCAAAATCCATACGATGCACATGATTTAGCTTCAAATCAATGCGAAGTAGAAGGTATAGATTCAAATCCAAGCGAAACACATGATTTAGAGTCAAATCAGTGCGATGTAGAAAGTTTAGCTTCAAATCCATGCGAAGCAAATGATTTAACATCAGATACTTGCGATATAAGTGATATAGATTCAACTGAAGGCGAAATAAACGAGTTAGCTTCAAATCCATGCGAAACACATGATTTAGTCTCAAATCAATACGAGGTAGAAGGCTTAGCTTCAAATCCATGAGAAACAAATGATTTAGATTCAAATACTCGTGATATAAGTGATATAGCTTCAAATGCAGACGAAACAAACGAGTTAGCTTCATATCTATGCGAAACACATGATTTAGCTTCAAATCAATGCGATGTAGAAGGTTTACCTTCAAATCCATGCTTAACAAATGATTTAGCTTCAGACACTTGGGATATAAGTGATATAGCTTCAAATGCAGACGATCAAACGAGTTAGCTTCAAGTCCATGCGAAACAAGTGATTTAGCTTCAGACACTTGCGATATAAGTGATATAGCTTCAAATGCAGAAGAAACAAACGAGTTATCTTCTAATCCATGCGAATCTCATGATTTAGCTTCAAATCAATGAGATGTAGAAAGTTTACCTTCAAATCCATGCTTAACAAATATTTTAGCATCAAACACTTGGGATATAAGTGATATAGCTTCAATGCAGACGATCAAACGAGTTAGCTTCATATCTATGCGAAACACATGATTTAGCTTCAAATCAATGCGATGTAGAAGGTTTACCTTCAAATCCATGCTCAACAAATGATTTAGCTTCAAATACTTGCGATGTAAATGATATAGCTTCAAATGCAGGCGAAACAAACGAGTTAGCATCTAATCCATGCGAAACTCATGATTTAGCTTCAAACAGTTCGTATATAAGTGATATAGATTGAAATGCAGACGATCAAACGAGTAAGCTTCAAAATCCATGCGATAAACTTGATTTAGCTTCAAATCAATGCGATGTAGAAGGTTTACCTTCAAATCCATGCTTAACAAATGATTTAGCTTCAAATACTTGCGATATGTATGATATAGCTTCAAATGCAGGCGAAACAAACGTGTTAGCTTCTAATCCATGCGAAACTTATGATTTAGCTTCAAATCAATGCGATGTAGAAGGTTTACCTTCAAATCCATGCACAACAAATGATTTAGCTTCAGACACTTGGGATATAAGTGATATAGCTTCAAATGCAGACGATCAAACGAGTTAGCTTCAAAATCCATGCGATAAACTTGATTTAGCTTCAAATCAATGCGAAGTAGTAGGTTTACCTTCAAATCCATGCTTAACAAATGATTTAGCTTCAAATACTTGCGATATAAATGATATAGCTTCAAATGCAGGCGAATCAAACGTGTTAGCTTCTAATCCATGCGAAACTCATGATTTAGCTTCAAATCAATGCGGTGTAGAAGGTTTACCTTCAAATCCATGCGCAACAAATGATATAGATTCAAACACTTGCGATATAAGTGATATAGTTTCAAATGCAGACGAAACTAACGAGTTAGCTTAAAAATCCGTGCGATACACATGATTTAGCTTCAAATCAAAGCGATGTTGAAGGCTCAGCTTCAAATCCATGCGGATCAATTGATTTAGCTTCAAATACTTGCGATATAAGTGATATAGATTCAACTGCAGGCGAAACAAAAGAGACAGCTTCAAATCCAAGCGAAACACATGATTTAGCTTCAAATGAATGCGATGTAGAAGGTTTAGCTTCAAATCCATGCGGAACCAAAGATTTAGCTTCAATTCCATGCGAAACCAAAGATTTAGCTTCAAATCCATGCGGAACAAAAGATTTAGCTTCAAATAATTGCGATATGAGTGATATAACATCAAATGCAGACGAATCAAACGAGTTGAGTTCAAAATCTATGCGAAACAATTGATCTAGCTTCAGATACTTGCGATGTAAGTGATATAGTTTCAATTGCAGACGAAACAAACGAGCTAGCTTCAACTCCATGCGAAACACATAATTTAGTCTCAAATCAATACGAGGTAGAAGGCTTAGCTTCAAATCCATGAGAAACAAATGATTTAGCTTCAAATACTTGCGATGTAAATGATATAGCTTCAAATGCAGGCGAAACAAACGAGTTAGCATCTAATCCATGCGAAACTCATGATTTAGCTTCAAACAGTTCGTATATAAGTGATATAGATTGAAATGCAGACGATCAAACGAGTAAGCTTCAAAATCCATGCGATAAACTTGATTTAGCTTCAAATCAATGCGATGTAGAAGGTTTACCTTCAAATCCATGCTTAACAAATGATTTAGCTTCAAATACTTGCGATATGTATGATATAGCTTCAAATGCAGGCGAAACAAACGTGTTAGCTTCTAATCCATGCGAAACTTATGATTTAGCTTCAAATCAATGCGATGTAGAAGGTTTACCTTCAAATCCATGCACAACAAATGATTTAGCTTCAGACACTTTGGATATAAGTGATATAGCTTCAAATGCAGACGATCAAACGAGTTAGCTTCAAAATCCATGCGATAAACTTGATTTAGCTTCAAATCAATGCGAAGTAGTAGGTTTACCTTCAAATCCATGCTTAACAAATGATTTAGCTTCAAATACTTGCGATATAAATGATATAGCTTCAAATGCAGGCGAATCAAACGTGTTAGCTTCAAATCCATGCGAAACAAATGATATAGATTCAAACACTTGCGATATAAGTGATATAGTTTCAAATGCAGACGAAACTAACGAGTTAGCTTAAAAATCCGTGCGATACACATGATTTAGCTTCAAACCAAAGCGATGTTGAAGGCTCAGCTTCAAATCCATGCGGATCAATTGATTTAGCTTCAAATACTTGCGATATAAGTGATATAGATTCAACTGCAGGCGAAACAAAAGAGACAGCTTCAAATCCAAGCGATACACATGATTTAGCTTCAAATTAATACGATGAAGAAAGTTTAGCCTCAAAACCATGCGAAGCAAATCGTTAAGCTTCTGATACCTGCGATGTAAATGATATAGCTTCAAACGCAGGCCAAACAAACGAGTTCGCTTCAAATACAAGCGAAACACACGATTTAGCTTCAAATGAATGCGATGTAGAAGGTTTACCTTCAAATCCATGCGGAACCAAAGATTTAGCTTCAATTCCATGCGGAACCAAAGATTTAGCTTCAAATCCATGCGGAACCAAAGATTTAGCTTCAAATAATTGCGATATGAGTGATATAGATTCAACTGGAGGCAAAAAAAACGAGTTAGCTTCAAAATCCATACGATGCACATGATTTAGCTTCAAATCAATGCGAAGTAGAAGGTATAGATTCAAATCCAAGCGAAACACATGATTTAGAGTCAAATCAGTGCGATGTAGAAAGTTTAGCTTCAAATCCATGCGAAGCAAATGATTTAACATCAGATACTTGCGATATAAGTGATATAGATTCAACTGAAGGCGAAATAAACGAGTTAGCTTCAAATCCATGCGAAACACATGATTTAGTCTCAAATCAATACGAGGTAGAAGGCTTAGCTTCAAATCCATGAGAAACAAATGATTTAGATTCAAATACTCGTGATATAAGTGATATAGCTTCAAATGCAGACGAAACAAACGACTTAGCTTCATATCTATGCGAAACACATGATTTAGCTTCAAATCAATGCGACGTAGAAGGTTTACCTTCAAATCCATGCTTAACAAATGATTTAGCTTCAGACACTTGGGATATATGTGATATAGCTTCAAATGCAGACGATCAAACGAGTTAGCTTCAAGTCCACGCGAAACAAGTGACTTAGCTTCAGACATTTGCGATATAAGTGATATAGTTTCAAATGCAGAAGAAACAAACGAGGTATCTTCAAATCATTGCCATGCACTTGATTTAGCTGAAAATCAATGCGATGTAGAAGGTTTACCTTCAAATCCATGCTTAACAAATGATTTAGCTTCAAATACTTGCGATATAAATGATATAGTTTCAAATGCAGAAGAATCAAACGAGTTATCTTCTAACCCATGCGAAACTCATGATTTAGCTTCAAATCAATGCGGTGTAGAAGGTTTACCTTCAAATCCATGCACAACAAATGATTTAGCTTCAGACACTTGGGATATAAGTGATATAGCTTCAAATGCAGACGATCAAACGAGTTAGCTTCAAGTCCATGCGAAACAAGTGATTTAGCTTCAGACACTTGCGATATAAGTGATATAGCTTCAAATGCAGAAGAAACAAACGAGTTATCTTCTAATCCATGCGAATCTCATGATTTAGCTTCAAATCAATGAGATGTAGAAAGTTTACCTTCAAATCCATGCTTAACAAATATTTTAGCATCAAACACTTGGGATATAAGTGATATAGCTTCAATGCAGACGATCAAACGACTTAGCTTCATATCTATGCGAAACACATGATTTAGCTTCAAATCAATGCGACGTAGAAGGTTTACCTTCAAATCCATGCTTAACAAATGATTTAGCTTCAGACACTTGGGATATATGTGATATAGCTTCAAATGCAGACGATCAAACGAGTTAGCTTCAAGTCCACGCGAAACAAGTGACTTAGCTTCAGACATTTGCGATATAAGTGATATAGTTTCAAATGCAGAAGAAACAAACGAGGTATCTTCAAATCATTGCCATGCACTTGATTTAGCTGAAAATCAATGCGATGTAGAAGGTTTACCTTCAAATCCATGCTTAACAATTGATTTAGCTTCAAATACTTGCGATATAAATGATATAGTTTCAAATGCAGAAGAAACAAACGAGTTATCTTCTAACCCATGCGAAACTCATGATTTAGCTTCAAATCAATGCGGTGTAGAAGGTTTACCTTCAAATCCATGCACAACAAATGATTTAGCTTCAGACACTTGGGATATAAGTGATATAGCTTCAAATGCAGACGATCAAACGAGTTAGCTTCAAGTCCATGCGAAACAAGTGATTTAGCTTCAGACACTTGCGATATAAGTGATATAGCTTCAAATGCAGAAGAAACAAACGAGTTATCTTCTAATCCATGCGAATCTCATGATTTAGCTTCAAATCAATGAGATGTAGAAAGTTTACCTTCAAATCCATGCTTAACAAATATTTTAGCATCAAACACTTGGGATATAAGTGATATAGCTTCAAATGCAGGCGAAACAAACGAGTTAGCATCTAATCCATGCGAAACTCATGATTTAGCTTCAAACAGTTCGTATATAAGTGATATAGATTGAAATGCAGACGATCAAACGAGTAAGCTTCAAAATCCATGCGATAAACTTGATTTAGCTTCAAATCAATGCGATGTAGAAGGTTTACCTTCAAATCCATGCTTAACAAATGATTTAGCTTCAAATACTTGCGATATGTATGATATAGCTTCAAATGCAGGCGAAACAAACGTGTTAGCTTCTAATCCATGCGAAACTTATGATTTAGCTTCAAATCAATGCGATGTAGAAGGTTTACCTTCAAATCCATGCACAACAAATGATTTAGCTTCAGACACTTGGGATATAAGTGATATAGCTTCAAATGCAGACGATCAAACGAGTTAGCTTCAAAATCCATGCGATAAACTTGATTTAGCTTCAAATCAATGCGAAGTAGAAGGTTTACCGTCAAATCCATGCTTAACAAATGACTTAGCTTCAAATACCTGCGATATAAATGATATAGCTTCAAATGCAGGCGAATCAAACGTGTTAGCTTCTAATCCATGCGAAACTCATGATTTAGCTTCAAATCAATGCGGTGTAGAAGGTTTACCTTCAAATCCATGCGCAACAAATGATATAGATTCAAACACTTGCGATATAAGTGATATAGTTTCAAATGCAGACGAAACTAACGAGTTAGCTTAAAAATCCGTGCGATACACATGATTTAGCTTCAATTCAAAGCGATGTTGAAGGCTCAGCTTCAAATCCATGCGGATCAATTGATTTAGCTTCAAATACTTGCGATATAAGTGATATAGATTCAACTGCAGGCGAAACAAAAGAGACAGCTTCAAATCCAAGCGATACACATGATTTAGCTTCAAATTAATACGATGAAGAAAGTTTAGCCTCAAAACCATGCGAAGCAAATCGTTAAGCTTCTGATACCTGCGATGTAAATGATATAGCTTCAAACGCAGGCCAAACAAACGAGTTCGCTTCAAATACAAGCGAAACACATGATTTAGCTTCAAATGAATGCGATGTAGAAGGTTTACCTTCAAATCCATGCGGAACCAAAGATTTAGCTTCAATTCCATGCGGAACCAAAGATTTAGCTTCAAATCCATGCGGAACCAAAGATTTAGCTTCAAATAATTGCGATATGAGTGATATAGATTCAACTGGAGGCAAAAAAAACGAGTTAGCTTCAAAATCCATACGATGCACATGATTTAGCTTCAAATCAATGCGAAGTAGAAGGTATAGATTCAAATCCAAGCGAAACACATGATTTAGAGTCAAATCAGTGCGATGTAGAAAGTTTAGCTTCAAATCCATGCGAAGCAAATGATTTAACATCAGATACTTGCGATATAAGTGATATAGATTCAACTGAAGGCGAAATAAACGAGTTAGCTTCAAATCCATGCGAAACACATGATTTAGTCTCAAATCAATACGAGGTAGAAGGCTTAGCTTCAAATCCATGAGAAACAAATGATTTAGATTCAAATACTCGTGATATAAGTGATATAGCTTCAAATGCAGACGAAACAAACGAGTTAGCTTCATATCTATGCGAAACACATGATTTAGCTTCAAATCAATGCGACGTAGAAGGTTTACCTTCAAATCCATGCTTAACAAATGATTTAGCTTCAGACACTTGGGATATATGTGATATAGCTTCAAATGCAGACGATCAAACGAGTTAGCTTCAAGTCCACGCGAAACAAGTGACTTAGCTTCAGACATTTGCGATATAAGTGATATAGTTTCAAATGCAGAAGAAACAAACGAGGTATCTTCAAATCATTGCCATGCACTTGATTTAGCTGAAAATCAATGCGATGTAGAAGGTTTACCTTCAAATCCATGCTTAACAAATGATTTAGCTTCAAATACTTGCGATATAAATGATATAGTTTCAAATGCAGAAGAAACAAACGAGTTATCTTCTAACCCATGCGAAACTCATGATTTAGCTTCAAATCAATGCGGTGTAGAAGGTTTACCTTCAAATCCATGCACAACAAATGATTTAGCTTCAGACACTTGGGATATAAGTGATATAGCTTCAAATGTAGACGATCAAACGAGTTAGCTTCAAGTCCATGCGAAACAAGTGATTTAGCTTCAGACACTTGCGATATAAGTGATATAGCTTCAAATGCAGAAGAAACAAACGAGTTATCTTCTAATCCATGCGAATCTCATGATTTAGCTTCAAATCAATGAGATGTAGAAAGTTTACCTTCAAATCCATGCTTAACAAATATTTTAGCATCAAACACTTGGGATATAAGTGATATGGCTTCAATGCAGACGATCAAACGAGTTAGCTTCATATCTATGCGAAACACATGATTTAGCTTCAAATCAATGCGATGTAGAAGGTTTACCTTCAAATCCATGCTCAACAAATGATTTAGCTTCAAATACTTGCGATGTAAATGATATAGCTTCAAATGCAGGCGAAACAAACGAGTTAGCATCTAATCCATGCGAAACTCATGATTTAGCTTCAAACAGTTCGTATATAAGTGATATAGATTGAAATGCAGACGATCAAACGAGTAAGCTTCAAAATCCATGCGATAAACTTGATTTAGCTTCAAATCAATGCGATGTAGAAGGTTTACCTTCAAATCCATGCTTAACAAATGATTTAGCTTCAAATACTTGCGATATGTATGATATAGCTTCAAATGCAGGCGAAACAAACGTGTTAGCTTCTAATCCATGCGAAACTTATGATTTAGCTTCAAATCAATGCGATGTAGAAGGTTTACCTTCAAATCCATGCACAACAAATGATTTAGCTTCAAATACTTGCGATATAAATGATATAGCTTCAAATGCAGACGATCAAACGAGTTAGCTTCAAGTCCATGCGAAACAAGTGATTTAGCTTCAGACACTTGCGATATAAGTGATATAGCTTCAAATGCAGAAGAAACAAACGAGTTATCTTCTAATCCATGCGAAACTCATGATTTAGCTTCAAATCAATGCGATGTAGAAGGTTTACCTTCAAATCCACGCTTAACAAATAATTTAGCTTCAAACACTTGGGATATAAGTGATATAGCTTGAAATGCAGACGATCAAACGAGTTAGCTTCAAAATCCATGCGATAAACTTGATTTAGCTTCAAATCAATGCGAAGTAGAAGGATTAGCTTCAAATCCATGCAACACAAATGATTTAGCTTCAAACACTTGGGATATAAGTGATATGGCTTCAAATGCAGACGATCAAACGAGTTAGCTTCAAAATTCATGCGATAAACTTGATTTAGCTTCAAATCAATGCGATGTAGAAGGTTTTCCTTCAAATCCATGCTTAACAAATGATTTAGCTTCAAATACTTGCGATATAAATGATATAGCTTCAAATGCAGGCGAAACAAACGTGTTAGCTTGTAATCCATGCGAAACTCATGATTTAGCTTCAAATCAATGCGATGTAGAAGGTTTACCTTCAAATCCATGCACAACAAATGATTTAGCTTCAGACACTTGGGATATAAGTGATATAGCTTCAAATGCAGACGATCAAACGAGTTAGCTTCAAAATCCATGCGATAAACTTGATTTAGCTTCAAATCAATGCGAAGTAGAAGGATGAGCTTCAAATCCATGCAACACAAATGATTTAGCTTCAAATACTTGCGATATAAATGATATAGCTTCAAATGTAGGCGAAACAAACGAGTTATCTTCTAATCCATGCGAAACTCATGATTTAGCTTCAAATCAATGCGATGTAGAAGGTTTACCTTCAAATCCATGCTTAACAAATAATTTAGCTTCCAACACTTGGGATATAAGTGATATAGCTTCAAATGCATACGATCAAACGAGTTAGCCTCAAAATCCATGCGATAAGCTTGATTTAGCTTCAAATCAATGCGACGTAGAAGGTTTACCTTCAAATCCATGCTTAACAAATGATTTAGCTTCAAATACTTGCGATGTAAATGATATAGCTTCAAATGCAGGCGAAACAAACGTGTTAGCATCTAATCCATGCGAAACTCATGATTTAGCTTCAAATCAATGCGATGTAGAAGGTTCACCTTCAAATCCATGCGCAACAAATGATATAGATTCAAACACTTGCGATATAAGTGATATAGTTTCAAATGCAGACGATACTAACGAGTTAGCTTAAAAATCCGTGCGATACACATGATTTAGCTTCAAATCAAAGCGATGTTGAAGGCTCAGCTTCAAATCCATGCGGATCAATTGATTTAGCTTCAAATACTTGCGATATAAGTGATATAGATTCAACTGCAGGCGAAACAAAAGAGACAGCTTCAAATCCAAGCGAAACACATGATTTAGCTTCAAATGAATGCGATGTAGAAGGTTTAGCTTCAAATCCATGCGGAACCAAAGATTTAGCTTCAATTCCATGCGAAACCAAAGATTTAGCTTCAAATCCATGCGGAACAAAAGATTTAGCTTCAAATAATTGCGATATGAGTGATATAACATCAAATGCAGACGAATCAAACGAGTTGAGTTCAAAATCTATGCGAAACAATTGATCTAGCTTCAGATACTTGCGATGTAAGTGATATAGTTTCAATTGCAGACGAAACAAACGAGCTAGCTTCAACTCCATGCGAAACACATAATTTAGTCTCAAATCAATACGAGGTAGAAGGCTTAGCTTCAAATCCATGAGAAACAAATGATTTAGATTCAAATACTCGTGATATAAGTGATATAGCTTCAAATGCAGACGAAACAAACGAGTTAGCTTCAAATAAATGCGAAACACATGATTTAGATTCAAATCAATGGGATGTAGAAGGATTAGCCTCAAATCCAAGCGAAACACATGATTTAGCTTCAAATCAATGCGATGTAGATGGTTGAGCTTCAAAACCATGCGAAACAAATGATATAGATTCAAACACTTGCGATATAAGTGATATAGTTTCAAATGCAGACGAAACTAACGAGTTAGCTTAAAAATCCGTGCGATACACATCACTTAGCTTCAAATCAATGCGATGTAGAAGGTGTAGCTTCAAGCACAAGCGAAACACATGATTTAGCTTCAAATCAATGCGATGTAGAAGGTTTTGCTTCACATCCATGCGAAATAGAAGGTTTAGCTTCAAATCCAAGCGGGACACATGATTTAGCATCAAATCAATGCGATGTAGAAGGTTGAGCTTCAAATCCATGCGAAACAAATGATATAGATTCAAACACTTGCGATATAAGTGATATAGTTTCAAATGCAGACGAAACTAACGAGTTAGCTTAAAAATCCGTGCGATACACATGATTTAGCTTCAAACCAAAGCGATGTTGAAGGCTCAGCTTCAAATCCATGCGGATCAATTGATTTAGCTTCAAATACTTGCGATATAAGTGATATAGATTCAACTGCAGGCGAAACAAAAGAGACAGCTTCAAATCCAAGCGATACACATGATTTAGCTTCAAATTAATACGATGAAGAAAGTTTAGCCTCAAAACCATGCGAAGCAAATCGTTAAGCTTCTGATACCTGCGATGTAAATGATATAGCTTCAAACGCAGGCCAAACAAACGAGTTCGCTTCAAATACAAGCGAAACACATGATTTAGCTTCAAATGAATGCGATGTAGAAGGTTTACCTTCAAATCCATGCGGAACCAAAGATTTAGCTTCAATTCCATGCGGAACCAAAGATTTAGCTTCAAATCCATGCGGAACCAAAGATTTAGCTTCAAATAATTGCGATATGAGTGATATAGATTCAACTGGAGGCAAAAAAAACGAGTTAGCTTCAAAATCCATACGATGCACATGATTTAGCTTCAAATCAATGCGAAGTAGAAGGTATAGATTCAAATCCAAGCGAAACACATGATTTAGAGTCAAATCAGTGCGATGTAGAAAGTTTAGCTTCAAATCCATGCGAAGCAAATGATTTAACATCAGATACTTGCGATATAAGTGATATAGATTCAACTGAAGGCGAAATAAACGAGTTAGCTTCAAATCCATGCGAAACACATGATTTAGTCTCAAATCAATACGAGGTAGAAGGCTTAGCTTCAAATCCATGAGAAACAAATGATTTAGATTCAAATACTCGTGATATAAGTGATATAGCTTCAAATGCAGACGAAACAAACGAGTTAGCTTCAAATAAATGCGAAACACATGATTTAGATTCAAATCAATGGGATGTAGAAGGATTAGCCTCAAATCCAAGCGAAACACATGATTTAGCTTCAAATCAATGCGATGTAGATGGTTGAGCTTCAAAACCATGCGAAACAAATGATATAGATTCAAACACTTGCGATATAAGTGATATAGTTTCAAATGCAGACGAAACTAACGAGTTAGCTTAAAAATCCGTGCGATACACATCACTTAGCTTCAAATCAATGCGATGTAGAAGGTGTAGCTTCAAGCACAAGCGAAACACATGATTTAGCTTCAAATCAATGCGATGTAGAAGGTTTTGCTTCACATCCATGCGAAATAGAAGGTTTAGCTTCAAATCCAAGCGGGACACATGATTTAGCATCAAATCAATGCGATGTAGAAGGTTGAGCTTCAAATCCATGCGAAACAAATGATATAGATTCAAACACTTGCGATATAAGTGATATAGTTTCAAATGCAGACGAAACTAACGAGTTAGCTTAAAAATCCGTGCGATACACATGATTTAGCTTCAAACCAAAGCGATGTTGAAGGCTCAGCTTCAAATCCATGCGGATCAATTGATTTAGCTTCAAATACTTGCGATATAAGTGATATAGATTCAACTGCAGGCGAAACAAAAGAGACAGCTTCAAATCCAAGCGATACACATGATTTAGCTTCAAATTAATACGATGAAGAAAGTTTAGCCTCAAAACCATGCGAAGCAAATCGTTAAGCTTCTGATACCTGCGATGTAAATGATATAGCTTCAAACGCAGGCCAAACAAACGAGTTCGCTTCAAATACAAGCGAAACACATGATTTAGCTTCAAATGAATGCGATGTAGAAGGTTTACCTTCAAATCCATGCGGAACCAAAGATTTAGCTTCAATTCCATGCGGAACCAAAGATTTAGCTTCAAATCCATGCGGAACCAAAGATTTAGCTTCAAATAATTGCGATATGAGTGATATAGATTCAACTGGAGGCAAAAAAAACGAGTTAGCTTCAAAATCCATACGATGCACATGATTTAGCTTCAAATCAATGCGAAGTAGAAGGTATAGATTCAAATCCAAGCGAAACACATGATTTAGAGTCAAATCAGTGCGATGTAGAAAGTTTAGCTTCAAATCCATGCGAAGCAAATGATTTAACATCAGATACTTGCGATATAAGTGATATAGATTCAACTGAAGGCGAAATAAACGAGTTAGCTTCAAATCCATGCGAAACACATGATTTAGTCTCAAATCAATACGAGGTAGAAGGCTTAGCTTCAAATCCATGAGAAACAAATGATTTAGATTCAAATACTCGTGATATAAGTGATATAGCTTCAAATGCAGACGAAACAAACGAGTTAGCTTCATATCTATGCGAAACACATGATTTAGCTTCAAATCAATGCGATGTAGAAGGTTTACCTTCAAATCCATGCTTAACAAATGATTTAGCTTCAGACACTTGGGATATATGTGATATAGCTTCAAATGCAGACGATCAAACGAGTTAGCTTCAAGTCCACGCGAAACAAGTGACTTAGCTTCAGACATTTGCGATATAAGTGATATAGTTTCAAATGCAGAAGAAACAAACGAGTTATCTTCAAATCATTGCCATGCACTTGATTTAGCTGAAAATCAATGCGATGTAGAAGGTTTACCTTCAAATCCATGCTTAACAAATGATTTAGCTTCAAATACTTGCGATATAAATGATATAGTTTCAAATGCAGAAGAAACAAACGAGTTATCTTCTAACCCATGCGAAACTCATGATTTAGCTTCAAATCAATGCGGTGTAGAAGGTTTACCTTCAAATCCATGCACAACAAATGATTTAGCTTCAGACACTTGGGATATAAGTGATATAGCTTCAAATGCAGACGATCAAACGAGTTAGCTTCAAGTCCATGCGAAACAAGTGATTTAGCTTCAGACACTTGCGATATAAGTGATATAGCTTCAAATGCAGAAGAAACAAACGAGTTATCTTCTAATCCATGCGAATCTCATGATTTAGCTTCAAATCAATGAGATGTAGAAAGTTTACCTTCAAATCCATGCTTAACAAATATTTTAGCATCAAACACTTGGGATATAAGTGATATAGCTTCAATGCAGACGATCAAACGAGTTAGCTTCATATCTATGCGAAACACATGATTTAGCTTCAAATCAATGCGATGTAGAAGGTTTACCTTCAAATCCATGCTCAACAAATGATTTAGCTTCAAATACTTGCGATGTAAATGATATAGCTTCAAATGCAGGCGAAACAAACGAGTTAGCATCTAATCCATGCGAAACTCATGATTTAGCTTCAAACAGTTCGTATATAAGTGATATAGATTGAAATGCAGACGATCAAACGAGTAAGCTTCAAAATCCATGCGATAAACTTGATTTAGCTTCAAATCAATGCGATGTAGAAGGTTTACCTTCAAATCCATGCTTAACAAATGATTTAGCTTCAAATACTTGCGATATGTATGATATAGCTTCAAATGCAGGCGAAACAAACGTGTTAGCTTCTAATCCATGCGAAACTTATGATTTAGCTTCAAATCAATGCGATGTAGAAGGTTTACCTTCAAATCCATGCACAACAAATGATTTAGCTTCAGACACTTGGGATATAAGTGATATAGCTTCAAATGCAGACGATCAAACGAGTTAGCTTCAAAATCCATGCGATAAACTTGATTTAGCTTCAAATCAATGCGAAGTAGTAGGTTTACCTTCAAATCCATGCTTAACAAATGATTTAGCTTCAAATACTTGCGATATAAATGATATAGCTTCAAATGCAGGCGAATCAAACGTGTTAGCTTCTAATCCATGCGAAACTCATGATTTAGCTTCAAATCAATGCGGTGTAGAAGGTTTACCTTCAAATCCATGCGCAACAAATGATATAGATTCAAACACTTGCGATATAAGTGATATAGTTTCAAATGCAGACGAAACTAACGAGTTAGCTTAAAAATCCGTGCGATACACATGATTTAGCTTCAAATCAAAGCGATGTTGAAGGCTCAGCTTCAAATCCATGCGGATCAATTGATTTAGCTTCAAATACTTGCGATATAAGTGATATAGATTCAACTGCAGGCGAAACAAAAGAGACAGCTTCAAATCCAAGCGAAACACATGATTTAGCTTCAAATGAATGCGATGTAGAAGGTTTAGCTTCAAATCCATGCGGAACCAAAGATTTAGCTTCAATTCCATGCGAAACCAAAGATTTAGCTTCAAATCCATGCGGAACAAAAGATTTAGCTTCAAATAATTGCGATATGAGTGATATAACATCAAATGCAGACGAATCAAACGAGTTGAGTTCAAAATCTATGCGAAACAATTGATCTAGCTTCAGATACTTGCGATGTAAGTGATATAGTTTCAATTGCAGACGAAACAAACGAGCTAGCTTCAACTCCATGCGAAACACATAATTTAGTCTCAAATCAATACGAGGTAGAAGGCTTAGCTTCAAATCCATGAGAAACAAATGATTTAGATTCAAATACTCGTGATATAAGTGATATAGCTTCAAATGCAGACGAAACAAACGAGTTAGCTTCAAATAAATGCGAAACACATGATTTAGATTCAAATCAATGGGATGTAGAAGGATTAGCCTCAAATCCAAGCGAAACACATGATTTAGCTTCAAATCAATGCGATGTAGATGGTTGGGCTTCAAAACCATGCGAAACAAATGATATAGATTCAAACACTTGCGATATAAGTGATATAGTTTCAAATGCAGACGAAACTAACGAGTTAGCTTAAAAATCCGTGCGATACACATCACTTAGCTTCAAATCAATGCGATGTAGAAGGTGTAGCTTCAAGCACAAGCGAAACACATGATTTAGCTTCAAATCAATGCGATGTAGAAGGTTTTGCTTCACATCCATGCGAAATAGAAGGTTTAGCTTCAAATCCAAGCGGAACACATGATTTAGCATCAAATCAATGCGATGTAGAAGGTTGAGCTTCAAATCCATGCGGAACAAATGATATAGATTCAAACACTTGCGATATAAGTGATATAGTTTCAAATGCAGACGAAACTAACGAGTTAGCTTAAAAATCCGTGCGATACACATGATTTAGCTTCAAACCAAAGCGATGTTGAAGGCTCAGCTTCAAATCCATGCGGATCAATTGATTTAGCTTCAAATACTTGCGATATAAGTGATATAGATTCAACTGCAGGCGAAACAAAAGAGACAGCTTCAAATCCAAGCGATACACATGATTTAGCTTCAAATTAATACGATGAAGAAAGTTTAGCCTCAAAACCATGCGAAGCAAATCGTTAAGCTTCTGATACCTGCGATGTAAATGATATAGCTTCAAACGCAGGCCAAACAAACGAGTTCGCTTCAAATACAAGCGAAACACATGATTTAGCTTCAAATGAATGCGATGTAGAAGGTTTACCTTCAAATCCATGCGGAACCAAAGATTTAGCTTCAATTCCATGCGGAACCAAAGATTTAGCTTCAAATCCATGCGGAACCAAAGATTTAGCTTCAAATAATTGCGATATGAGTGATATAGATTCAACTGGAGGCAAAAAAAACGAGTTAGCTTCAAAATCCATACGATGCACATGATTTAGCTTCAAATCAATGCGAAGTAGAAGGTATAGATTCAAATCCAAGCGAAACACATGATTTAGAGTCAAATCAGTGCGATGTAGAAAGTTTAGCTTCGAATCCATGCGAAGCAAATGATTTAACATCAGATACTTGCGATATAAGTGATATAGATTCAACTGAAGGCGAAATAAACGAGTTAGCTTCAAATCCATGCGAAACACATGATTTAGTCTCAAATCAATACGAGGTAGAAGGCTTAGCTTCAAATCCATGAGAAACAAATGATTTAGATTCAAATACTCGTGATATAAGTGATATAGCTTCAAATGCAGACGAAACAAACGAGTTAGCTTCATATCTATGCGAAACACATGATTTAGCTTCAAATCAATGCGACGTAGAAGGTTTACCTTCAAATCCATGCTTAACAAATGATTTAGCTTCAGACACTTGGGATATATGTGATATAGCTTCAAATGCAGACGATCAAACGAGTTAGCTTCAAGTCCACGCGAAACAAGTGACTTAGCTTCAGACATTTGCGATATAAGTGATATAGTTTCAAATGCAGAAGAAACAAACGAGGTATCTTCAAATCATTGCCATGCACTTGATTTAGCTGAAAATCAATGCGATGTAGAAGGTTTACCTTCAAATCCATGCTTAACAAATGATTTAGCTTCAAATACTTGCGATATAAATGATATAGTTTCAAATGCAGAAGAAACAAACGAGTTATCTTCTAACCCATGCGAAACTCATGATTTAGCTTCAAATCAATGCGGTGTAGAAGGTTTACCTTCAAATCCATGCACAACAAATGATTTAGCTTCAGACACTTGGGATATAAGTGATATAGCTTCAAATGCAGACGATCAAACGAGTTAGCTTCAAGTCCATGCGAAACAAGTGATTTAGCTTCAGACACTTGCGATATAAGTGATATAGCTTCAAATGCAGAAGAAACAAACGAGTTATCTTCTAATCCATGCGAATCTCATGATTTAGCTTCAAATCAATGAGATGTAGAAAGTTTACCTTCAAATCCATGCTTAACAAATATTTTAGCATCAAACACTTGGGATATAAGTGATATAGCTTCAATGCAGACGATCAAACGAGTTAGCTTCATATCTATGCGAAACACATGATTTAGCTTCAAATCAATGCGATGTAGAAGGTTTACCTTCAAATCCATGCTCAACAAATGATTTAGCTTCAAATACTTGCGATGTAAATGATATAGCTTCAAATGCAGGCGAAACAAACGAGTTAGCATCTAATCCATGCGAAACTCATGATTTAGCTTCAAACAGTTCGTATATAAGTGATATAGATTGAAATGCAGACGATCAAACGAGTAAGCTTCAAAATCCATGCGATAAACTTGATTTAGCTTCAAATCAATGCGATGTAGAAGGTTTACCTTCAAATCCATGCTTAACAAATGATTTAGCTTCAAATACTTGCGATATGTATGATATAGCTTCAAATGCAGGCGAAACAAACGTGTTAGCTTCTAATCCATGCGAAACTTATGATTTAGCTTCAAATCAATGCGATGTAGAAGGTTTACCTTCAAATCCATGCACAACAAATGATTTAGCTTCAGACACTTGGGATATAAGTGATATAGCTTCAAATGCAGACGATCAAACGAGTTGGCTTCAAAATCCATGCGATAAACTTGATTTAGCTTCAAATCAATGCGAAGTAGAAGGTTTACCGTCAAATCCATGCTTAACAAATGATTTAGCTTCAAATACTTGCGATATAAATGATATAGCTTCAAATGCAGGCGAATCAAACGTGTTAGCTTCTAATCCATGCGAAACTCATGATTTAGCTTCAAATCAATGCGGTGTAGAAGGTTTACCTTCAAATCCATGCACAACAAATGATTTAGCTTCAGACACTTGGGATATAAGTGATATAGCTTCAAATGCAGACGATCAACCGAGTTAGCTTCAAAATCCATGCGATAAACTTGATTTAGCTTCAAATCAATGCGATGTAGAAGGTTTACCTTCAAATCCATGCACAACAAATGATTTAGCTTCAGACACTTGGGATATAAGTGATATAGCTTCAAATGCAGACGATCAAACGAGTTAGCTTCAAGTCCACGCGAAACAAGTGATTTAGCTTCAGACACTTGCGATATAAGTGATATAGCTTCAAATGCAGAAGAAACAAACGAGTTATCTTCTAATCCATGCGAAACTCATGATTTAGCTTCAAATCAATGCGATGTAGAAGGTTTACCTTCAAATCCATGCTTAACAAATAATTTAGCATCAAACACTTGGGATATAAGTGTTATAGCTTCAATGCAGAAGATCAAACGAGGTAGCTTCAAAATCCATGCGATAAACTTGAGTTAGCTTCAAATCAATGCGAAGTAGAAGGATTAGCTTCAAATCCATGCAACACAAATGATTTAGCTTCAGACACTTGGGATATATGTGATATAGCTTCAAATGCAGACGATCAAACGAGTTAGCTTCAAGTCCACGCGAAACAAGTGACTTAGCTTCAGACATTTGCGATATAAGTGATATAGTTTCAAATGCAGAAGAAACAAACGAGTTATCTTCAAATCATTGCCATGCACTTGATTTAGCTGAAAATCAATGCGATGTAGAAGGTTTACCTTCAAATCCATGCTTAACAAATGATTTAGCTTCAAATACTTGCGATATAAATGATATAGTTTCAAATGCAGAAGAAACAATCGAGTTATCTTCAAATCCATGCCATGCACTTGATTTAGCTGAAAATCAATGCGATGTAGAAGGTTTACCTTCAAATCCATGCTTAACAAATGATTTAGCTTCAAATACTTGCGATATAAATGATATAGCTTCAAATGCAGAAGAAACAAACGAGTTATCTTCTAATCCATGCGAAACTCATGATTTAGCTTCAAATCGATGCGATGTAGAAGGTTTACCTTCAAATCCATGCTTAACAAATGATTTAGCTTCAAATACTTGCGATATAAGTGATATAGCTTCAAATGCAGGCGAAACAAACGTGTTAGCTTGTAATCCATGCGAAACTCATGATTTAGCTTCAAATCAATGCGATGTAGAAGGTTTACCTTCAAATCCATGCTTAACAAATAATTTAGCTTCAAACAATTGGGATATAAGTGATATAGCTTCAAATGCAGAAGATCAAACGAGTTAGCCTCAAAATCCATGCGATAAACTTGATTTAGCTTCAAATCAATGCGAAGTAGTAGGGTGAGCTTCAAATCCATGCAACACAAATGATTTAGCTTCAAATACTTGCGATATAAATGATATAGCTTCAAATGTAGGCGAAACAAACGAGTTAGCTTCTAATCCATGCGAAACTCATGATTTAGCTTCAAATAAATGCGATGTAGAAGGTTTACCTTCAAATCCATGCTTAACAAATAATTTAGCTTCAAACACTTGGGATATAAGTGATATAGCTTCAAATGCAAACGATCAAACGAGTTAGCCTCAAAATCCATGCGATAAACTTGATTTAGCTTGAAATCAATGCGAAGTAGAAGGATGAGTTTCAAATCCATGCAACACAAATGATTTAGCTTCAAATAATTGCGATATAAATGATATAGCTTCAAATGTAGGCGAAACAAACGTGTTAGCTTGTAATCCATGCGAAACTCATGATTTAGCTTCAAATCAATGCGATGTAGAAGGTTTACCTTCAAATCCATGCTGAACAAATGATTTAGCTTCAAACACTTGGGATATACGTGATATAGCTTCAAATGCAGGCGAAACAAACGTGTTAGATTGTAATCCATGCGAAACTCATGATTTAGCTTCAAATCAATGCGATGTAGAAGGTTTACCTTCAAATCCATGCTTAACAATTGATTTAGCTTCAAACACTTGGGATATACGTGATATAGCTTCAAATGCAGACGATCAAACGAGTTAGCTTCAAAATCCATGCGATAAACTTGATTTAGCTTCAAATCAATGCGATGTAGAAGGTTTACCTTCAAATCCGTGCTTAACAAATGATTTAGCTTCAAACACTTGGGATATACGTGATATAGCTTCAAATGCAGACGATCAAACGAATTAGCTTCAAAATCCATGCGATAAACTTGATTTAGCTTCAAATCAATGCGAAGTAGAAGGATTAGCTTCAAATCCATGCAACACAAATGATTTAGCTTCAGACACTTGGGATATAAGTGATATAGCTTCAAATGCAGACGATCAAACGAGTTAGCTTCAAGTCCACGCGAAAAAAGTGGTTTAGCTTCAGACATTTGCGATATAAGTGATATAGCTTCAAATGCAGACGATCAAACGAGTTAGCTTCATATCTATGCGAAACACATGATTTAGCTTCAAATCAATGCGATGTAGAAGGTTTACCCTCAAATCCATGCTTAAAAAATGATTTAGCTTCAAACACTTGGGATATAAGTGATATGGCTTCAAATGCAGACGATCAAACGAGTTAGCTTCAAAATCCATGCGATAAACTTGATTTAGCTTCAAATCAATGCGATGTAGAAGGTTTACCTTCAAATCCATGCTTAACAAATGATTTAGCTTCAAATACTTGCGATATAAATGATATAGCTTCAAATGCAGGCGAAACAAACGTGTTAGATTGTAATCCATGCGAAACTCATGATTTAGTTTCAAATCAATGCGATGTAGAAGGTTTACCTTCAAATCCATGCTTAACAAATGATTTAGCTTCAAACACTTGGGATATACGTGATATAGCTTCAAATGCAGACGATCAAACGAGTTAGCTTCAAAATCCATGCGATAAACTTGATTTAGCTTCAAATCAATGCGAAGTAGAAGGATTAGCTTCAAATCCATGCGAAACAAATGATTTAGTTTCAGATACTTGCGGTATAAATGATACAGATTCAAATGCAGACGAAACAAACGAGTTAGCTTCATATCTATGCGAAACACATGATTTAGTTTCAAATCAATGCGATGTAGAAGGTTTACCTTCGAATCCATGCTTAAAAAATGATTTAGCTTCAAACACTTGGGATATAAGTGATATGGCTTCAAATGCAGACGATCAAACGAGTTAGCTTCAAAATCCATGCGATAAACTTGATTTAGCTTCAAATCAATGCGATGTAGAAGGTTTACCTTCAAATCCATGCTTAACAAATAATTTAGCTTCAAACACTTGGGATATAAGTGATATAGCTTGAAATGCAGACGATCAAACGAGTTAGCTTCAAGTCCACGCGAAACAAGTGATTTAGCTTCAGACACTTGCGATATAAGTGATATAGCTTCAAATGCAGACGATCAACCGAGTTAGCTTCAAAATCCATGCGATAAACTTGATTTAGCTTCAAATCAATGCGATGTAGAAGGTTTACCTTCAAATCCATGCACAACAAATGATTTAGCTTCAGACACTTGGGATATAAGTGATATAGCTTCAAATGCAGACGATCAAACGAGTTAGCTTCAAGTCCACGCGAAACAAGTGATTTAGCTTCAGACACTTGCGATATAAGTGATATAGCTTCAAATGCAGAAGAAACAAACGAGTTATCTTCTAATCCATGCGAAACTCATGATTTAGCTTCAAATCAATGCGATGTAGAAGGTTTACCTTCAAATCCATGCTTAACAAATAATTTAGCATCAAACACTTGGGATATAAGTGTTATAGCTTCAATGCAGAAGATCAAACGAGGTAGCTTCAAAATCCATGCGATAAACTTGATTTAGCTTCAAATCAATGCGAAGTAGAAGGATTAGCTTCAAATCCATGCAACACAAATGATTTAGCTTCAGACACTTGGGATATATGTGATATAGCTTCAAATGCAGACGATCAAACGAGTTAGCTTCAAGTCCACGCGAAACAAGTGACTTAGCTTCAGACATTTGCGATATAAGTGATATAGTTTCAAATGCAGAAGAAACAAACGAGTTATCTTCAAATCATTGCCATGCACTTGATTTAGCTGAAAATCAATGCGATGTAGAAGGTTTACTTTCAAATCCATGCTTAACAAATGATTTAGCTTCAAATACTTGCGATATAAATGATATAGTTTCAAATGCAGAAGAAACAAACGAGTTATCTTCTAACCCATGCGAAACTCATGATTTAGCTTCAAATCAATGCGGTGTAGAAGGTTTAGCTTCAAATCCATGCACAACAAATGATTTAGCTTCAGACACTTGGGATATAAGTGATATAGCTTCAAATGCAGACGATCAAACGAGTTAGCTTCAAGTCCATGCGAAACAAGTGATTTAGCTTCAGACACTTGCGATATAAGTGATATAGCTTCAAATGCAGAAGAAACAAACGAGTTATCTTCTAATCCATGCGAATCTCATGATTTAGCTTCAAATCAATGAGATGTAGAAAGTTTACCTTCAAATCCATGCTTAACAAATATTTTAGCATCAAACACTTGGGATATAAGTGATATAGCTTCAATGCAGACGATCAAACGAGTTAGCTTCATATCTATGCGAAACACATGATTTAGCTTCAAATCAATGCGTTGTAGAAGGTTTACCTTCAAATCCATGCTTAACAAATGATTTAGCTTCAAATACTTGCGATGTAAATGATATAGCTTCAAATGCAGGCGAAACAAACGAGTTAGCATCTAATCCATGCGAAACTCATGATTTAGCTTCAAACAGTTCGTATATAAGTGATATAGATTGAAATGCAGACGATCAAACGAGTAAGCTTCAAAATCCATGCGATAAACTTGATTTAGCTTCAAATCAATGCGATGTAGAAGGTTTACCTTCAAATCCATGCTTAACAAATGATTTAGCTTCAAATACTTGCGATATGTATGATATAGCTTCAAATGCAGGCGAAACAAACGTGTTAGCTTCTAATCCATGCGAAACTTATGATTTAGCTTCAAATCAATGCGATGTAGAAGGTTTACCTTCAAATCCATGCACAACAAATGATTTAGCTTCAGACACTTGGGATATAAGTGATATAGCTTCAAATGCAGACGATCAAACGAGTTAGCTTCAAAATCCATGCGATAAACTTGATTTAGCTTCAAATCAATGCGAAGTAGAAGGTTTACCTTCAAATCCATGCTTAACAAATGATTTAGCTTCAAATACTTGCGATATAAATGATATAGCTTCAAATGCAGGCGAATCAAACGTGTTAGCTTCTAATCCATGCGAAACTCATGATTTAGCTTCAAATCAATGCGGTGTAGAAGGTTTACCTTCAAATCCATGCACAACAAATGATTTAGCTTCAGACACTTGGGATATAAGTGATATAGCTTCAAATGCAGACGATCAAACGAGTTAGCTTCAAGTCCACGCGAAACAAGTGATTTAGCTTCAGACACTTGCGATATAAGTGATATAGCTTCAAATGCAGAAGAAACAAACGAGTTATCTTCTAATCCATGCGAAACTCATGATTTAGCTTCAAATCAATGCGATGTAGAAGGTTTACCTTCAAATCCATGCTTAACAAATAATTTAGCATCAAACACTTGGGATATAAGTGTTATAGCTTCAATGCAGAAGACCAAACGAGGTAGCTTCAAAATCCATGCGATAAACTTGATTTAGCTTCAAATCAATGCGAAGTAGAAGGATTAGCTTCAAATCCATGCAACACAAATGATTTAGCTTCAGACACTTGGGATATATGTGATATAGCTTCAAATGCAGACGATCAAACGAGTTAGCTTCAAGTCCACGCGAAACAAGTGACTTAGCTTCAGACATTTGCGATATAAGTGATATAGTTTCAAATGCAGAAGAAACAAACGAGTTATCTTCAAATCATTGCCATGCACTTGATTTAGCTGAAAATCAATGCGATGTAGAAGGTTTACCTTCAATTCCATGCTTAACAAATGATTTAGCTTCAAATACTTGCGATATAAATGATATAGTTTCAAATGCAGAAGAAACAATCGAGTTATCTTCAAATCCATGCCATGTACTTGATTTAGCTGAAAATCAATGCGATGTAGAAGGTTTACCTTCAAATCCATGCTTAACAAATGATTTAGCTTCAAATACTTGCGATATAAATGATATAGCTTCAAATGCAGAAGAAACAAACGAGTTATCTTCTAATCCATGCGAAACTCATGATTTAGCTTCAAATCAATGCGATGTAGAAGGTTTACCTTCAAATCCATGCACAACAAATGATTTAGCTTCAGACACTTGGGATATAAGTGATATAGCTTCAAATGCAGACGATCAAACGAGTTAGCTTCAAGTCCATGCGAAACAAGTGATTTAGCTTCAGACACTTGCGATATAAGTGATATAGCTTCAAATGCAGAAGAAACAAACGAGTTATCTTCTAATCCATGCGAATCTCATGATTTAGCTTCAAATCAATGAGATGTAGAAAATTTACCTTCAAATCCATGCTTAACAAATATTTTAGCATCAAACACTTGGGATATAAGTGATATAGCTTCAATGCAGACGATCAAACGAGTTAGCCTCATATCTATGCGAAACACATGATTTAGCTTCAAATCAATGCGATGTAGAAGGTTTACCTTCAAATCCATGCTTAACAAATGATTTAGCTTCAAATACTTGCGATGTAAATGATATAGCTTCAAATGCAGGCAAAACAAACGAGTTAGCATCTAATCCATGCGAAACTCATGATTTAGCTTCAAATCAATGCGATGTAGAAGGTTCACCTTCAAATCCATGCGCAACAAATGATTTAGCTTCAAACAGTTCGTATATAAGTGATATAGATTGAAATGCAGACGATCAAACGAGTAAGCTTCAAAATCCATGCGATAAACTTGATTTAGCTTCAAATCGATGCGATGTAGAAGGTTTACCTTCAAATCCATGCTTAACAAATGATTTAGCTTCAAATACTTGCGATATAAGTGATATAGCTTCAAATGCAGGCGAAACAAACGTGTTAGCTTGTAATCCATGCGAAACTCATGATTTAGCTTCAAATCAATGCGATGTAGAAGGTTTACCTTCAAATCCATGCTTAACAAATAATTTAGCTTCAAACAATTGGGATATAAGTGATATAGCTTCAAATGCAGAAGATCAAACGAGTTAGCCTCAAAATCCATGCGATAAACTTGATTTAGCTTCAAATCAATACGAAGTAGTAGGGTGAGCTTCAAATCCATGCAACACAAATGATTTAGCTTCAAATACTTGCGATATAAATGATATAGCTTCAAATGTAGGCGAAACAAACGAGTTAGCTTCTAATCCATGCGAAACTCATGATTTAGCTTCAAATAAATGCGATGTAGAAGGTTTACCTTCAAATCCATGCTTAACAAATAATTTAGCATCAAACACTTGGGATATAAGTGTTATAGCTTCAATGCAGAAGATCAAACGAGGTAGCTTCAAAATCCATGCGATAAACTTGATTTAGCTTCAAATCAATGCGAAGTAGAAGGATTAGCTTCAAATCCATGCAACACAAATGATTTAGCTTCAGACACTTGGGATATATGTGATATAGCTTCAAATGCAGACGATCAAACGAGTTAGCTTCAAGTCCACGCGAAACAAGTGACTTAGCTTCAGACATTTGCGATATAAGTGATATAGTTTCAAATGCAGAAGAAACAAACGAGTTATCTTCAAATCATTGCCATGCACTTGATTTAGCTGAAAATCAATGCGATGTAGAAGGTTTACCTTCAAATCCATGCTTAACAAATGATTTAGCTTCAAATACTTGCGATATAAATGATATAGTTTCAAATGCAGAAGAAACAAACGAGTTATCTTCTAACCCATGCGAAACTCATGATTTAGCTTCAAATCAATGCGGTGTAGAAGGTTTAGCTTCAAATCCATGCACAACAAATGATTTAGCTTCAGACACTTGGGATATAAGTGATATAGCTTCAAATGCAGACGATCAAACGAGTTAGCTTCAAGTCCATGCGAAACAAGTGATTTAGCTTCAGACACTTGCGATATAAGTGATATAGCTTCAAATGCAGAAGAAACAAACGAGTTATCTTCTAATCCATGCGAATCTCATGATTTAGCTTCAAATCAATGAGATGTAGAAAGTTTACCTTCAAATCCATGCTTAACAAATATTTTAGCATCAAACACTTGGGATATAAGTGATATAGCTTCAATGCAGACGATCAAACGAGTTAGCCTCATATCTATGCGAAACACATGATTTAGCTTCAAATCAATGCGATGTAGAAGGTTTACCTTCAAATCCATGCTTAACAAATGATTTAGCTTCAAATACTTGCGATGTAAATGATATAGCTTCAAATGCAGGCGAAACAAACGAGTTAGCATCTAATCCATGCGAAACTCATGATTTAGCTTCAAACAGTTCGTATATAAGTGATATAGATTGAAATGCAGACGATCAAACGAGTAAGCTTCAAAATCCATGCGATAAACTTGATTTAGCTTCAAATCAATGCGATGTAGAAGGTTTACCTTCAAATCCATGCTTAACAAATGATTTAGCTTCAAATACTTGCGATATGTATGATATAGCTTCAAATGCAGGCGAAACAAACGTGTTAGCTTCTAATCCATGCGAAACTTATGATTTAGCTTCAAATCAATGCGATGTAGAAGGTTTACCTTCAAATCCATGCACAACAAATGATTTAGCTTCAGACACTTGGGATATAAGTGATATAGCTTCAAATGCAGGCGAAACAAACGAGTTAGCATCTAATCCATGCGAAACTCATGATTTAGCTTCAAACAGTTCGTATATAAGTGATATAGATTGAAAAGCAGACGATCAAACGAGTAAGCTTCAAAATCCATGCGATAAACTTGATTTAGCTTCAAATCAATGCGATGTAGAAGGTTTACCTTCAAATCCATGCTTAACAAATGATTTAGCTTCAAATACTTGCGATGTAAATGATATAGCTTCAAATGCAGGCGAAACAAACGAGTTAGCATCTAATCCATGCGAAACTCATGATTTAGCTTCAAATCAATGCGATGTAGAAGGTTCACCTTCAAATCCATGCGCAACAAATGATTTAGCTTCAAACAGTTCGTATATAAGTGATATAGATTGAAATGCAGACGATCAAACGAGTAAGCTTCAAAATCCATGCGATAAACTTGATTTAGCTTCAAATCGATGCGATGTAGAAGGTTTACCTTCAAATCCATGCTTAACAAATGATTTAGCTTCAAATACTTGCGATATAAGTGATATAGCTTCAAATGCAGGCGAAACAAACGTGTTAGCTTGTAATCCATGCGAAACTCATGATTTAGCTTCAAATCAATGCGATGTAGAAGGTTTACCTTCAAATCCATGCTTAACAAATAATTTAGCTTCAAACAATTGGGATATAAGTGATATAGCTTCAAATGCAGAAGATCAAACGAGTTAGCCTCAAAATCCATGCGATAAACTTGATTTAGCTTCAAATCAATACGAAGTAGTAGGGTGAGCTTCAAATCCATGCAACACAAATGATTTAGCTTCAAATACTTGCGATATAAATGATATAGCTTCAAATGTAGGCGAAACAAACGAGTTAGCTTCTAATCCATGCGAAACTCATGATTTAGCTTCAAATAAATGCGATGTAGAAGGTTTACCTTCAAATCCATGCTTAACAAATAATTTAGCTTCAAACACTTGGGATATAAGTGATATAGCTTCAAATGCAAACGATCAAACGAGTTAGCCTCAAAATCCATGCGATAAACTTGATTTAGCTTGAAATCAATGCGAAGTAGAAGGATGAGTTTCAAATCCATGCAACACAAATGATTTAGCTTCAAATAATTGCGATATAAATGATATAGCTTCAAATGTAGGCGAAACAAACGTGTTAGCTTGTAATCCATGCGAAACTCATGATTTAGCTTCAAATCAATGCGATGTAGAAGGTTTACCTTCAAATCCATGCTGAACAAATGATTTAGCTTCAAACACTTGGGATATACGTGATATAGCTTCAAATGCAGGCGAAACAAACGTGTTAGATTGTAATCCATGCGAAACTCATGATTTAGCTTCAAATCAATGCGATGTAGAAGGTTTACCTTCAAATCCATGCTTAACAATTGATTTAGCTTCAAACACTTGGGATATACGTGATATAGCTTCAAATGCAGACGATCAAACGAGTTAGCTTCAAAATCCATGCGATAAACTTGATTTAGCTTCAAATCAATGCGATGTAGAAGGTTTACCTTCAAATCCGTGCTTAACAAATGATTTAGCTTCAAACACTTGGGATATACGTGATATAGCTTCAAATGCAGACGATCAAACGAATTAGCTTCAAAATCCATGCGATAAACTTGATTTAGCTTCAAATCAATGCGAAGTAGACGGATTAGCTTCAAATCCATGCAACACAAATGATTTAGCTTCAGACACTTGGGATATAAGTGATATAGCTTCAAATGCAGACGATCAAACCAGTTAGCTTCAAGTCCACGCGAAAAAAAGTGGTTTAGCTTCAGACATTTGCGATATAAGTGATATAGCTTCAAATGCAGACGATCAAACGAGTTAGCTTCATATCTATGCGAAACACATGATTTAGCTTCAAATCAATGCGATGTAGAAGGTTTACCCTCAAATCCATGCTTAAAAAATGATTTAGCTTAAAACACTTGGGATATAAGTGATATGGCTTCAAATGCAGACGATCAAACGAGTTAGCTTCAAACTCCATGCGATAAACTTGATTTAGCTTCAAATCAATGCGATGTAGAAGGTTTACCTTCAAATCCATGCTTAACAAATGATTTAGCTTCAAATACTTGCGATATAAATGATATAGCTTCAAATGCAGGCGAAACAAACGTGTTAGATTGTAATCCATGCGAAACTCATGATTTAGTTTCAAATCAATGCGATGTAGAAGGTTTACCTTCAAATCCATGCTTAACAAATGATTTAGCTTCAAACACTTGGGATATACGTGATATAGCTTCAAATGCAGACCATCAAACGAGTTAGCTTCAAAATCCATGCGATAAACTTGATTTAGCTTCAAATCAATGCGAAGTAGAAGGATTAGCTTAAAATCCATGCAACACAAATGATTTAGCTTCAAATACTTGCGATATAAATGATATAGCTTCAAATGCAGGCGAAACAAACGTGTTAGCTTCTAATCCATGCGAAACTCATGATTTAGCTTCAAATCAATGCGATGTAGAAGGTTTACCTTCAAATCCATGCTTAACAAATGATTTAGCTTCAAACACTTGGGATATACGTGATATAGCTTCAAATGCAGGCGAAACAAACGAGTTAGCTTGTAATCCATGCGAAACTCATGACTTAGCATCAAATCAATGCGATGTAGAAGGTTTACCTTCAAATCCATGCTTAACAAATGATTTAGCTTCAAACACTTGGGATATACGTGATATAGCTTCAAATGCAGACGATCAAACGAGTTAGCTTCAAAATCCATCCGATAAACTTGATTTAGCTTCAAATCAATGCGAAGTAGAAGGATTAGCTTCAAATCCATGCGAAACAAATGATTTAGTTTCAGATACTTGCGGTATAAATGATACAGATTCAAATGCAGACGAAACAAACGAGTTAGCTTCATATCTATGCGAAACACATGATTTAGTTTCAAATCAATGCGATGTAGAAGGTTTACCTTCGAATCCATGCTTAAAAAATGATTTAGCTTCAAACACTTGGGATATAAGTGATATGGCTTCAAATGCAGACGATCAAACGAGTTAGCTTCAAAATCCATGCGATAAACTTGATTTAGCTTCAAATCAATGCGATGTAGAAGGTTTACCTTCAAATCCATGCTTAACAAATGATTTAGCTTCAAATACTTGCGATATAAATGATATAGTTTCAAATGCAGGCGAAACAAACGTGTTAGCTTGTAATCCATGCGAAACTCATGATTTAGCTTCAAATCAATGCGATGTAGAAGGTTCACCTTCAAATCCATGCTTAACAAATGATTTAGCTTCAAACATTTGGGATATACGTGATATAGCTTCAAATGCAGACGATCAAACGAGTTAGCTTCAAAATCCATGCGATAAACTTGATTTAGCTTCAAATCAATGCGAAGTAGAAGGATTAGCTTCAAATCCGTGGAACACAAATGATTTAGCTTCAAATACTTGCGATATAAATGATATAGCTTCAAATGCAGGCGAAACAAACGAGTTAGCTTCTAATCCATGCGAAACTCATGATTTAGCTTCAAATCAATACGATGTAGAAGGTTTACCTTCAAATCCACGCTTAACAAATAATTTAGCTTCAAACACTTGGGATATAAGTGATATAGCTTGAAATGCAGACGATCAAACGAGTTAGCTTCAAAATCCATGCGATAAACTTGATTTAGCTTCAAATCAATGCGAAGTAGAAGGATTAGCTTCAAATCCATGCAACACAAATGATTTAGCTTCAAACACTTGGGATATAAGTGATATGGCTTCAAATGCAGACGATCAAACGAGTTAGCTTCAAAATTCATGCGATAAACTTGATTTAGCTTCAAATCAATGCGATGTAGAAGGTTTTCCTTCAAATCCATGCTTAACAAATGATTTAGCTTCAAATACTTGCGATATAAATGATATAGCTTCAAATGCAGGCGAAACAAACGTGTTAGATTGTAATCCATGCGAAACTCATGATTTAGTTTCAAATCAATGCGATGTAGAAGGTTTACCTTCAAATCCATGCTTAACAAATGATTTAGCTTCAAACACTTGGGATATACGTGATATAGCTTCAAATGCAGACCATCAAACGAGTTAGCTTCAAAATCCATGCGATAAACTTGATTTAGCTTCAAATCAATGCGAAGTAGAAGGATTAGCTTCAAATCCATGCAACACAAATGATTTAGCTTCAAACACTTGGGATATAAGTGATATGGCTTCAAATGCAGACGATCAAACGAGTTAGGTTCAAACTCCATGCGATAAACTTGATTTAGCTTCAAATCAATGCGATGTAGAAGGTTTACCTTCAAATCCATGCTTAACAAATGATTTAGCTTCAAATACTTGCGATATAAATGATATAGCTTCAAATGCAGGCGAAACAAACGTGTTAGATTGTAATACATGCGAAACTCATGATTTAGTTTCAAATCAATGCGATGTAGAAGGTTTACCTTCAAATCCATGCTTAACAAATGATTTAGCTTCAAACACTTGGGATATACGTGATATAGCTTCAAATGCAGACGATCAAACGAGTTAGCTTCAAGTCCATGCGAAACAAGTAATTTAGATTCAGACACTTGCGATATAAGTGATATAGCTTCAATGCAGACGATCAAACGAGTTAGCTTCATATCTATGCGAAACACATGATTTAGCTTCAAATCAATGCGATGTAGAAGGTTTACCTTCAAATCCATGCTTAACAAATGATTTAGCTTCAAATACTTGCGATGTAAATGATATAGCTTCAAATGCAGGCGAAACAAACGAGTTAGCATCTAATCCATGCAAAACTCATGATTTAGCTTCAAATCAATGCGATGTAGAAGGTTCACCTTCAAATCCATGCGCAACAAATGATTTAGCTTCAAACAGTTCGTATATAAGTGATATAGATTGAAATGCAGGCGATCAAACGAGTAAGCTTCAAAATCCATGCGATAAACTTGATTTAGCTTCAAATCAATGCGATGTAGAAGGTTTACCTTCAAATCCATGCTTAACAAATGATTTAGCTTCAAATACTTGCGATATGTATGATATAGCTTCAAATGCAGGCGAAACAAACGTGTTAGCTTCTAATCCATGCGAAACTTTTGATTTAGCTTCAAATCAATGCGATGTAGAAGGTTTAATTTCAAATCCATGCTTAACAAATGATTTAGCTTCAAACACTTGGGATATAACTGAAAAAGCTTCAAATGCAGACGATCAAACGAGTTAGCTTCAAAATCCATGCGATAAACTTGATTTAGCTTCAAATCAATGCGAAGTAGAAGGTTTACCTTCAAATCCATGCTTAACAAATGATTTAGCTTCAAATACTTGCGATATAAATGATATAGCTTCAAATGCAGGCGAATCAAACGTGTTAGCTTCTAATCCATGCGATACTCATGATTTAGCTTCAAATCAAAGCGGTGTAGAAGGTTTACCTTCAAATCCATGCACAACAAATGATTTAGCTTCAGACACTTGGGATATAAGTGATATAGCTTCAAATGCAGACGATCAACCGAGTTAGCTTCAAAATCCATGCGATAAACTTGATTTAGCTTCAAATCAATGCGATGTAGAAGGTTTACCTTCAAATCCATGCACAACAAATGATTTAGCTTCAGACACTTGGGATATAAGTGATATAGCTTCAAATGCAGACGATCAAACGAGTTAGCTTCAAGTCCACGCGAAACAAGTGATTTAGCTTCAGACACTTGCGATATAAGTGATATAGCTTCAAATGCAGAAGAAACAAACGAGTTATCTTCTAATCCATGCGAAACTCATGATTTAGCTTCAAATCAATGCGATGTAGAAGGTTTACCTTCAAATCCATGCTTAACAAATAATTTAGCATCAAACACTTGGGATATAAGTGTTATAGCTTCAATGCAGAAGATCAAACGAGGTAGCTTCAAAATCCATGCGATAAACTTGATTTAGCTTCAAATCAATGCGAAGAAGAAGGATTAGCTTCAAATCCATGCAACACAAATGATTTAGCTTCAGACACTTGGGATATATGTGATATAGCTTCAAATGCAGACGATCAAACGAGTTAGCTTCAAGTCCACGCGAAACAAGTGACTTAGCTTCAGACATTTGCGATATAAGTGATATAGTTTCAAATGCAGAAGAAACAAACGAGTTATCTTCAAATCATTGCCATGCACTTGATTTAGCTGAAAATCAATGCGATGTAGAAGGTTTACCTTCAAATCCATGCTTAACAAATGATTTAGCTTCAAATACTTGCGATATAAATGATATAGTTTCAAATGCAGAAGAAACAAACGAGTTATCTTCAAATCCATGCCATGCACTTGATTTAGCTGAAAATCAATGCGATGTAGAAGGTTTACCTTCAAATCCATGCTTAACAAATGATTTAGCTTCAAATACTTGCGATATAAATGATATAGCTTCAAATGCAGAAGAAACAAACGAGTTATCTTCTAATCCATGCGAAACTCATGATTTAGCTTCAAATCAATGCGATGTAGAAGGTTTACCTTCAAATCCATGCACAACAAATGATTTAGCTTCAGACACTTGGGATATAAGTGATATAGCTTCAAATGCAGACGATCAAACGAGTTAGCTTCAAGTCCATGCGAAACAAGTGATTTAGCTTCAGACACTTGCGATATAAGTGATATAGCTTCAAATGCAGAAGAAACAAACGAGTTATCTTCTAATCCATGCGAATCTCATGATTTAGCTTCAAATCAATGAGATGTAGAAAGTTTACCTTCAAATCCATGCTTAACAAATATTTTAGCATCAAACACTTGGGATATAAGTGATATAGCTTCAATGCAGACGATCAAACGAGTTAGCTTCATATCTATGCGAAACACATGATTTAGCTTCAAATCAATGCGATGTAGAAGGTTTACCTTCAAATCCATGCTTAACAAATGATTTAGCTTCAAATACTTGCGATGTAAATGATATAGCTTCAAATGCAGGCGAAACAAACGAGTTAGCATCTAATCCATGCGAAACTCATGATTTAGCTTCAAATCAATGCGATGTAGAAGGTTCACCTTCAAATCCATGCGCAACAAATGATTTAGCTTCAAATACTTGCGATATAAATGATATAGCTTCAAATGCAGGCGAATCAAACGTGTTAGCTTCTAATCCATGCGATAAACTTGATTTAGCTTCAAATCAATACGATGTAGAAGGTTTACCTTCAAATCCACGCTTAACAAATAATTTAGCTTCAAACACTTGGGATATAAGTGATATAGCTTGAAATGCAGACGATCAAACGAGTTAGCTTCAAAATCCATGCGATAAACTTGATTTAGCTTCAAATCAATGCGAAGTAGAAGGATTAGCTTCAAATCCATGCAACACAAATGATTTAGCTTCAAACACTTGGGATATAAGTGATATGGCTTCAAATGCAGACGATCAAACGAGTTAGCTTCAAAATTCATGCGATAAACTTGATTTAGCTTCAAATCAATGCGATGTAGAAGGTTTTCCTTCAAATCCATGCTTAACAAATGATTTAGCTTCAAATACTTGCGATATAAATGATATAGCTTCAAATGCAGGCGAAACAAACGTGTTAGATTGTAATCCATGCGAAACTCATGATTTAGTTTCAAATCAATGCGATGTAGAAGGTTTACCTTCAAATCCATGCTTAACAAATGATTTAGCTTCAAACACTTGGGATATACGTGATATAGCTTCAAATGCAGACCATCAAACGAGTTAGCTTCAAAATCCATGCGATAAACTTGATTTAGCTTCAAATCAATGCGAAGTAGAAGGATTAGCTTCAAATCCATGCAACACAAATGATTTAGCTTCAAACACTTGGGATATAAGTGATATGGCTTCAAATGCAGACGATCAAACGAGTTAGGTTCAAACTCCATGCGATAAACTTGATTTAGCTTCAAATCAATGCGATGTAGAAGGTTTACCTTCAAATCCATGCTTAACAAATGATTTAGCTTCAAATACTTGCGATATAAATGATATAGCTTCAAATGCAGGCGAAACAAACGTGTTAGATTGTAATCCATGCGAAACTCATGATTTAGTTTCAAATCAATGCGATGTAGAAGGTTTACCTTCAAATCCATGCTTAACAAATGATTTAGCTTCAAACACTTGGGATATACGTGATATAGCTTCAAATGCAGACGATCAAACGAGTTAGCTTCAAGTCCATGCGAAACAAGTAATTTAGATTCAGACACTTGCGATATAAGTGATATAGCTTCAAATGCAGAAGAAACAAACGAGTTATCTTCTAATCCAAGCGAATCTCATGATATAGCTTCAAATCAATGAGATGTAGAAAGTTTACCTTCAAATCCATGCTTAACAAATATTTTAGCATCAAACACTTGGGATATAAGTGATATAGCTTCAATGCAGACGATCAAACGAGTTAGCTTCATATCTATGCGAAACACATGATTTAGCTTCAAATCAATGCGATGTAGAAGGTTTACCTTCAAATCCATGCTTAACAAATGATTTAGCTTCAAATACTTGCGATGTAAATGATATAGCTTCAAATGCAGGCGAAACAAACGAGTTAGCATCTAATCCATGCAAAACTCATGATTTAGCTTCAAATCAATGCGATGTAGAAGGTTCACCTTCAAATCCATGCGCAACAAATGATTTAGCTTCAAACAGTTCGTATATAAGTGATATAGATTGAAATGCAGGCGATCAAACGAGTAAGCTTCAAAATCCATGCGATAAACTTGATTTAGCTTCAAATCAATGCGATGTAGAAGGTTTACCTTCAAATCCATGCTTAACAAATGATTTAGCTTCAAATACTTGCGATATGTATGATATAGCTTCAAATGCAGGCGAAACAAACGTGTTAGCTTCTAATCCATGCGAAACTTTTGATTTAGCTTCAAATCAATGCGATGTAGAAGGTTTAATTTCAAATCCATGCTTAACAAATAATTTAGCATCAAACACTTGGGATATAAGTGATATAGCTTGAAATGCAGACGATCAAACGAGTTAGCTTCAAAATCCATGCGATAAACTTGATTTAGCTTCAAATCAATGCGAAGTAGAAGGATTAGCTTCAAATCCATGCAACACAAATGATTTAGCTTCAAACACTTGGGATATAAGTGATATGGCTTCAAATGCAGACGATCAAACGAGTTAGCTTCAAAATTCATGCGATAAACTTGATTTAGCTTCAAATCAATGCGATGTAGAAGGTTTTCCTTCAAATCCATGCTTAACAAATGATTTAGCTTCAAATACTTGCGATATAAATGATATAGCTTCAAATGCAGGCGAAACAAACGTGTTAGATTGTAATCCATGCGAAACTCATGATTTAGTTTCAAATCAATGCGATGTAGAAGGTTTACCTTCAAATCCATGCTTAACAAATGATTTAGCTTCAAACACTTGGGATATACGTGATATAGCTTCAAATGCAGACCATCAAACGAGTTAGCTTCAAAATCCATGCGATAAACTTGATTTAGCTTCAAATCAATGCGAAGTAGAAGGATTAGCTTCAAATCCATGCAACACAAATGATTTAGCTTCAAACACTTGGGATATAAGTGATATGGCTTCAAATGCAGACGATCAAACGAGTTAGGTTCAAACTCCATGCGATAAACTTGATTTAGCTTCAAATCAATGCGATGTAGAAGGTTTACCTTCAAATCCATGCTTAACAAATGATTTAGCTTCAAATACTTGCGATATAAATGATATAGCTTCAAATGCAGGCGAAACAAACGTGTTAGATTGTAATCCATGCGAAACTCATGATTTAGTTTCAAATCAATGCGATGTAGAAGGTTTACCTTCAAATCCATGCTTAACAAATGATTTAGCTTCAAACACTTGGGATATACGTGATATAGCTTCAAATGCAGACGATCAAACGAGTTAGCTTCAAGTCCATGCGAAACAAGTAATTTAGATTCAGACACTTGCGATATAAGTGATATAGCTTCAATGCAGACGATCAAACGAGTTAGCTTCATATCTATGCGAAACACATGATTTAGCTTCAAATCAATGCGATGTAGAAGGTTTACCTTCAAATCCATGCTTAACAAATGATTTAGCTTCAAATACTTGCGATGTAAATGATATAGCTTCAAATGCAGGCGAAACAAACGAGTTAGCATCTAATCCATGCAAAACTCATGATTTAGCTTCAAATCAATGCGATGTAGAAGGTTCACCTTCAAATCCATGCGCAACAAATGATTTAGCTTCAAACAGTTCGTATATAAGTGATATAGATTGAAATGCAGGCGATCAAACGAGTAAGCTTCAAAATCCATGCGATAAACTTGATTTAGCTTCAAATCAATGCGATGTAGAAGGTTTACCTTCAAATCCATGCTTAACAAATGATTTAGCTTCAAATACTTGCGATATGTATGATATAGCTTCAAATGCAGGCGAAACAAACGTGTTAGCTTCTAATCCATGCGAAACTTTTGATTTAGCTTCAAATCAATGCGATGTAGAAGGTTTAATTTCAAATCCATGCTTAACAAATGATTTAGCTTCAAACACTTGGGATATAACTGAAAAAGCTTCAAATGCAGACGATCAAACGAGTTAGCTTCAAAATCCATGCGATAAACTTGATTTAGCTTCAAATCAATGCGAAGTAGAAGGTTTACCTTCAAATCCATGCTTAACAAATGATTTAGCTTCAAATACTTGCGATATAAATGATATAGCTTCAAATGCAGGCGAATCAAACGTGTTAGCTTCTAATCCATGCGATACTCATGATTTAGCTTCAAATCAAAGCGGTGTAGAAGGTTTACCTTCAAATCCATGCACAACAAATGATTTAGCTTCAGACACTTGGGATATAAGTGATATAGCTTCAAATGCAGACGATCAACCGAGTTAGCTTCAAAATCCATGCGATAAACTTGATTTAGCTTCAAATCAATGCGATGTAGAAGGTTTACCTTCAAATCCATGCACAACAAATGATTTAGCTTCAGACACTTGGGATATAAGTGATATAGCTTCAAATGCAGACGATCAAACGAGTTAGCTTCAAGTCCACGCGAAACAAGTGATTTAGCTTCAGACACTTGCGATATAAGTGATATAGCTTCAAATGCAGAAGAAACAAACGAGTTATCTTCTAATCCATGCGAAACTCATGATTTAGCTTCAAATCAATGCGATGTAGAAGGTTTACCTTCAAATCCATGCTTAACAAATAATTTAGCATCAAACACTTGGGATATAAGTGTTATAGCTTCAATGCAGAAGATCAAACGAGGTAGCTTCAAAATCCATGCGATAAACTTGATTTAGCTTCAAATCAATGCGAAGAAGAAGGATTAGCTTCAAATCCATGCAACACAAATGATTTAGCTTCAGACACTTGGGATATATGTGATATAGCTTCAAATGCAGACGATCAAACGAGTTAGCTTCAAGTCCACGCGAAACAAGTGACTTAGCTTCAGACATTTGCGATATAAGTGATATAGTTTCAAATGCAGAAGAAACAAACGAGTTATCTTCAAATCATTGCCATGCACTTGATTTAGCTGAAAATCAATGCGATGTAGAAGGTTTACCTTCAAATCCATGCTTAACAAATGATTTAGCTTCAAATACTTGCGATATAAATGATATAGTTTCAAATGCAGAAGAAACAAACGAGTTATCTTCAAATCCATGCCATGCACTTGATTTAGCTGAAAATCAATGCGATGTAGAAGGTTTACCTTCAAATCCATGCTTAACAAATGATTTAGCTTCAAATACTTGCGATATAAATGATATAGCTTCAAATGCAGAAGAAACAAACGAGTTATCTTCTAATCCATGCGAAACTCATGATTTAGCTTCAAATCAATGCGATGTAGAAGGTTTACCTTCAAATCCATGCACAACAAATGATTTAGCTTCAGACACTTGGGATATAAGTGATATAGCTTCAAATGCAGACGATCAAACGAGTTAGCTTCAAGTCCATGCGAAACAAGTGATTTAGCTTCAGACACTTGCGATATAAGTGATATAGCTTCAAATGCAGAAGAAACAAACGAGTTATCTTCTAATCCATGCGAATCTCATGATTTAGCTTCAAATCAATGAGATGTAGAAAGTTTACCTTCAAATCCATGCTTAACAAATATTTTAGCATCAAACACTTGGGATATAAGTGATATAGCTTCAATGCAGACGATCAAACGAGTTAGCTTCATATCTATGCGAAACACATGATTTAGCTTCAAATCAATGCGATGTAGAAGGTTTACCTTCAAATCCATGCTTAACAAATGATTTAGCTTCAAATACTTGCGATGTAAATGATATAGCTTCAAATGCAGGCGAAACAAACGAGTTAGCATCTAATCCATGCGAAACTCATGATTTAGCTTCAAATCAATGCGATGTAGAAGGTTCACCTTCAAATCCATGCGCAACAAATGATTTAGCTTCAAATACTTGCGATATAAATGATATAGCTTCAAATGCAGGCGAATCAAACGTGTTAGCTTCTAATCCATGCGATAAACTTGATTTAGCTTCAAATCAATACGATGTAGAAGGTTTACCTTCAAATCCACGCTTAACAAATAATTTAGCTTCAAACACTTGGGATATAAGTGATATAGCTTGAAATGCAGACGATCAAACGAGTTAGCTTCAAAATCCATGCGATAAACTTGATTTAGCTTCAAATCAATGCGAAGTAGAAGGATTAGCTTCAAATCCATGCAACACAAATGATTTAGCTTCAAACACTTGGGATATAAGTGATATGGCTTCAAATGCAGACGATCAAACGAGTTAGCTTCAAAATTCATGCGATAAACTTGATTTAGCTTCAAATCAATGCGATGTAGAAGGTTTTCCTTCAAATCCATGCTTAACAAATGATTTAGCTTCAAATACTTGCGATATAAATGATATAGCTTCAAATGCAGGCGAAACAAACGTGTTAGATTGTAATCCATGCGAAACTCATGATTTAGTTTCAAATCAATGCGATGTAGAAGGTTTACCTTCAAATCCATGCTTAACAAATGATTTAGCTTCAAACACTTGGGATATACGTGATATAGCTTCAAATGCAGACCATCAAACGAGTTAGCTTCAAAATCCATGCGATAAACTTGATTTAGCTTCAAATCAATGCGAAGTAGAAGGATTAGCTTCAAATCCATGCAACACAAATGATTTAGCTTCAAACACTTGGGATATAAGTGATATGGCTTCAAATGCAGACGATCAAACGAGTTAGGTTCAAACTCCATGCGATAAACTTGATTTAGCTTCAAATCAATGCGATGTAGAAGGTTTACCTTCAAATCCATGCTTAACAAATGATTTAGCTTCAAATACTTGCGATATAAATGATATAGCTTCAAATGCAGGCGAAACAAACGTGTTAGATTGTAATCCATGCGAAACTCATGATTTAGTTTCAAATCAATGCGATGTAGAAGGTTTACCTTCAAATCCATGCTTAACAAATGATTTAGCTTCAAACACTTGGGATATACGTGATATAGCTTCAAATGCAGACGATCAAACGAGTTAGCTTCAAGTCCATGCGAAACAAGTAATTTAGATTCAGACACTTGCGATATAAGTGATATAGCTTCAAATGCAGAAGAAACAAACGAGTTATCTTCTAATCCAAGCGAATCTCATGATATAGCTTCAAATCAATGAGATGTAGAAAGTTTACCTTCAAATCCATGCTTAACAAATATTTTAGCATCAAACACTTGGGATATAAGTGATATAGCTTCAATGCAGACGATCAAACGAGTTAGCTTCATATCTATGCGAAACACATGATTTAGCTTCAAATCAATGCGATGTAGAAGGTTTACCTTCAAATCCATGCTTAACAAATGATTTAGCTTCAAATACTTGCGATGTAAATGATATAGCTTCAAATGCAGGCGAAACAAACGAGTTAGCATCTAATCCATGCAAAACTCATGATTTAGCTTCAAATCAATGCGATGTAGAAGGTTCACCTTCAAATCCATGCGCAACAAATGATTTAGCTTCAAACAGTTCGTATATAAGTGATATAGATTGAAATGCAGGCGATCAAACGAGTAAGCTTCAAAATCCATGCGATAAACTTGATTTAGCTTCAAATCAATGCGATGTAGAAGGTTTACCTTCAAATCCATGCTTAACAAATGATTTAGCTTCAAATACTTGCGATATGTATGATATAGCTTCAAATGCAGGCGAAACAAACGTGTTAGCTTCTAATCCATGCGAAACTTTTGATTTAGCTTCAAATCAATGCGATGTAGAAGGTTTAATTTCAAATCCATGCTTAACAAATGATTTAGCTTCAAACACTTGGGATATAACTGAAAAAGCTTCAAATGCAGACGATCAAACGAGTTAGCTTCAAAATCCATGCGATAAACTTGATTTAGCTTCAAATCAATGCGAAGTAGAAGGTTTACCTTCAAATCCATGCTTAACAAATGATTTAGCTTCAAATACTTGCGATATAAATGATATAGCTTCAAATGCAGGCGAATCAAACGTGTTAGCTTCTAATCCATGCGAAACTCATGATTTAGCTTCAAATCAAAGCGGTGTAGAAGGTTTACCTTCAAATCCATGCACAACAAATGATTTAGCTTCAGACACTTGGGATATAAGTGATATAGCTTCAAATGCAGACGATCAACCGAGTTAGCTTCAAAATCCATGCGATAAACTTGATTTAGCTTCAAATCAATGCGATGTAGAAGGTTTACCTTCAAATCCATGCACAACAAATGATTTAGCTTCAGACACTTGGGATATAAGTGATATAGCTTCAAATGCAGACGATCAAACGAGTTAGCTTCAAGTCCACGCTAAACAAGTGATTTAGCTTCAGACACTTGCGATATAAGTGATATAGCTTCAAATGCAGAAGAAACAAACGAGTTATCTTCTAATCCATGCGAAACTCATGATTTAGCTTCAAATCAATGCGATGTAGAAGGTTTACCTTCAAATCCATGCTTAACAAATAATTTAGCATCAAACACTTGGGATATAAGTGTTATAGCTTCAATGCAGAAGATCAAACGAGGTAGCTTCAAAATCCATGCGATAAACTTGATTTAGCTTCAAATCAATGCGAAGAAGAAGGATTAGCTTCAAATCCATGCAACACAAATGATTTAGCTTCAGACACTTGGGATATATGTGATATAGCTTCAAATGCAGACGATCAAACGAGTTAGCTTCAAGTCCACGCGAAACAAGTGACTTAGCTTCAGACATTTGCGATATAAGTGATATAGTTTCAAATGCAGAAGAAACAAACGAGTTATCTTCAAATCATTGCCATGCACTTGATTTAGCTGAAAATCAATGCGATGTAGAAGGTTTACCTTCAAATCCATGCTTAACAAATGATTTAGCTTCAAATACTTGCGATATAAATGATATAGTTTCAAATGCAGAAGAAACAAACGAGTTATCTTCAAATCCATGCCATGCACTTGATTTAGCTGAAAATCAATGCGATGTAGAAGGTTTACCTTCAAATCCATGCTTAACAAATGATTTAGCTTCAAATACTTGCGATATAAATGATATAGCTTCAAATGCAGAAGAAACAAACGAGTTATCTTCTAATCCATGCGAAACTCATGATTTAGCTTCAAATCAATGCGATGTAGAAGGTTTACCTTCAAATCCATGCACAACAAATGATTTAGCTTCAGACACTTGGGATATAAGTGATATAGCTTCAAATGCAGACGATCAAACGAGTTAGCTTCAAGTCCATGCGAAACAAGTGATTTAGCTTCAGACACTGGCGATATAAGTGATATAGCTTCAAATGCAGAAGAAACAAACGAGTTATCTTCTAATCCATGCGAATCTCATGATTTAGCTTCAAATCAATGAGATGTAGAAAGTTTACCTTCAAATCCATGCTTAACAAATATTTTAGCATCAAACACTTGGGATATAAGTGATATAGCTTCAATGCAGACGATCAAACGAGTTAGCTTCATATCTATGCGAAACACATGATTTAGCTTCAAATCAATGCGATGTAGAAGGTTTACCTTCAAATCCATGCTTAACAAATGATTTAGCTTCAAATACTTGCGATGTAAATGATATAGCTTCAAATGCAGGCGAAACAAACGAGTTAGCATCTAATCCATGCGAAACTCATGATTTAGCTTCAAATCAATGCGATGTAGAAGGTTCACCTTCAAATCCATGCGCAACAAATGATTTAGCTTCAAATACTTGCGATATAAATGATATAGCTTCAAATGCAGGCGAATCAAACGTGTTAGCTTCTAATCCATGCGATAAACTTGATTTAGCTTCAAATCAATGCGATGTAGAAGGTTTACCTTCAAATCCATGCACAACAAATGATTTAGCTTCAGACACTTGGGATATAAGTGATATAGCTTCAAATGCAGACGATCAACCGAGTTAGCTTCAAAATCCATGCGATAAACTTGATTTAGCTTCAAATCAATGCGATGTAGAAGGTTTACCTTCAAATCCATGCACAACAAATGATTTAGCTTCAGACACTTGGGATATAAGTGATATAGCTTCAAATGCAGACGATCAAACGAGTTAGCTTCAAGTCCACGCGAAACAAGTGATTTAGCTTCAAATACTTGCGATATAAATGATATAGTTTCAAATGCAGAAGAAACAAACGAGTTATCTTCAAATCCATGCCATGCACTTGATTTAGCTGAAAATCAATGCGATGTAGAAGGTTTACCTTCAAATCCATGCTTAACAAATGATTTAGCTTCAAATACTTGCGATATAAATGATATAGCTTCAAATGCAGAAGAAACAAACGAGTTATCTTCTAATCCATGCGAAACTCATGATTTAGCTTCAAATCAATGCGATGTAGAAGGTTTACCTTCAAATCCATGCACAACAAATGATTTAGCTTCAGACACTTGGGATATAAGTGATATAGCTTCAAATGCAGACGATCAAACGAGTTAGCTTCAAGTCCATGCGAAACAAGTGATTTAGCTTCAGACACTTGCGATATAAGTGATATAGCTTCAAATGCAGAAGAAACAAACGAGTTATCTTCTAATCCATGCGAATCTCATGATTTAGCTTCAAATCAATGAGATGTAGAAAGTTTACCTTCAAATCCATGCTTAACAAATATTTTAGCATCAAACACTTGGGATATAAGTGATATAGCTTCAATGCAGACGATCAAACGAGTTAGCTTCATATCTATGCGAAACACATGATTTAGCTTCAAATCAATGCGATGTAGAAGGTTTACCTTCAAATCCATGCTTAACAAATGATTTAGCTTCAAATACTTGCGATGTAAATGATATAGCTTCAAATGCAGGCGAAACAAACGAGTTAGCATCTAATCCATGCGAAACTCATGATTTAGCTTCAAATCAATGCGATGTAGAAGGTTCACCTTCAAATCCATGCGCAACAAATGATTTAGCTTCAAATACTTGCGATATAAATGATATAGCTTCAAATGCAGGCGAATCAAACGTGTTAGCTTCTAATCCATGCGATAAACTTGATTTAGCTTCAAATCAATGCGATGTAGAAGGTTTACCTTCAAATCCATGCACAACAAATGATTTAGCTTCAGACACTTGGGATATAAGTGATATAGCTTCAAATGCAGACGATCAACCGAGTTAGCTTCAAAATCCATGCGATAAACTTGATTTAGCTTCAAATCAATGCGATGTAGAAGGTTTACCTTCAAATCCATGCACAACAAATGATTTAGCTTCAGACACTTGGGATATAAGTGATATAGCTTCAAATGCAGACGATCAAACGAGTTAGCTTCAAGTCCACGCGAAACAAGTGATTTAGCTTCAGACACTTGCGATATAAGTGATATAGCTTCAAATGCAGGCGAAACAAACGAGTTAGCATCTAATCCATGCGAAACTCATGATTTAGCTTCAAATCAATGCGATGTAGAAGGTTTACCTTCAAATCCATGCTTAACAAATAATTTAGCATCAAACACTTGGGATATAAGTGTTATAGCTTCAATGCAGAAGATCAAACGAGGTAGCTTCAAAATCCATGCGATAAACTTGATTTAGCTTCAAATCAATGCGAAGTAGAAGGATTAGCTTCAAATCCATGCAACACAAATGATTTAGCTTCAGACACTTGGGATATATGTGATATAGCTTCAAATGCAGACGATCAAACGAGTTAGCTTCAAGTCCACGCGAAACAAGTGACTTAGCTTCAGACATTTGCGATATAAGTGATATAGTTTCAAATGCAGAAGAAACAAACGAGTTATCTTCAAATCATTGCCATGCACTTGATTTAGCTGAAAATCAATGCGATGTAGAAGGTTTACCTTCAAATCCATGCTTAACAAATGATTTAGCTTCAAATACTTGCGATATAAATGATATAGTTTCAAATGCAGAAGAAACAATCGAGTTATCTTCAAATCCATGCCATGCACTTGATTTAGCTGAAAATCAATGCGATGTAGAAGGTTTACCTTCAAATCCATGCTTAACAAATGATTTAGCTTCAAATACTTGCGATATAAATGATATAGCTTCAAATGCAGAAGAAACAAACGAGTTATCTTCTAATCCATGCGAAACTCATGATTTAGCTTCAAATCAATGCGAAGTAGAAGGTTTACCTTCAAATCCATGCACAACAAATGATTTAGCTTCAGACACTTGGGATATAAGTGATATAGCTTCAAATGCAGACGATCAAACGAGTTAGCTTCAAGTCCATGCGAAACAAGTGATTTAGCTTCAGACACTTGCGATATAAGTGATATAGCTTCAAATGCAGAAGAAACAAACGAGTTATCTTCTAATCCATGCGAATCTCATGATTTAGCTTCAAATCAATGAGATGTAGAAAGTTTACCTTCAAATCCATGCTTAACAAATATTTTAGCATCAAACACTTGCGATATAAGTGATATAGCTTCAATGCAGACGATCAAACGAGTTAGCTTCATATCTATGCGAAACACATGATTTAGCTTCAAATCAATGCGATGTAGAAGGTTTACCTTCAAATCCATGCTTAACAAATGATTTAGCTTCAAATACTTGCGATGTAAATGATATAGCTTCAAATGCAGGCGAAACAAACGAGTTAGCATCTAATCCATGCGAAACTCATGATTTAGCTTCAAATCAATGCGATGTAGAAGGTTCACCTTCAAATCCATGCGCAACAAATGATTTAGCTTCAAACAGTTCGTATATAAGTGATATAGATTGAAATGCAGACGATCAAACGAGTAAGCTTCAAAATCCATGCGATAAACTTGATTTAGCTTCAAATCAATGCGATGTAGAAGGTTTACCTTCAAATCCATGCTTAACAAATGATTTAGCTTCAAATACTTGCGATATGTATGATATAGCTTCAAATGCAGGCGAAACAAACGTGTTAGCTTCTAATCCATGCGAAACTTATGATTTAGCTTCAAATCAATGCGATGTAGAAGGTTTAATTTCAAATCCATGCTTAACAAATGATTTAGCTTCAAACACTTGGGATATAACTGAAAAAGCATCAAATGCAGACGATCAAACGAGTTAGCTTCAAAATCCATGCGATAAACTTGATTTAGCTTCAAATCAATGCGAAGTAGAAGGTTTACCTTCAAATCCATGCTTAACAAATGATTTAGCTTCAAATACTTGCGATATAAATGATATAGCTCCAAATGCAGGCGAATCAAACGTGTTAGCTTCTAATCCATGCGAAACTCATGATTTAGCTTCAAATTAATGCGGTGTAGAAGGTTTACCTTCAAATCCATGCACAACAAATGATTTAGCTTCAGACACTTGGGATATAAGTGATATAGTTTCAAATGCAGACGATCAAACGAGTTAGCTTCAAGTCCACGCGAAACAAGTGATTTAGCTTCAGGCACTTGCGATATAAGTGATATAGCTTCAAATGCAGAAGAAACAAACGGGTTATCTTCAAATCCATGCCATGCACTTGATTTAGCTGAAAATCAATGCGATGTAGAAGGTTCAGCTTCAAATCCATGCGAAACAAATGATTTAGCTTCAAACACTTGGGATATAAGTGGTACAGCTTCAAATGCAGACGATCAAACGAGTTAGCTTCATAATCCACGCGATAAATTTGATTTAGATTCAAATCAATGCGAAGTAGAAGGATGAGCTTCAAATCCATGCAACAAAGATGATTTAGCTTCAAATACTTGCGATATAAATGATATAGCTTCAAATGCAGAAGAAACAAACGAGTTATCTTCTAATCCATGCGAATCTCATGATTTAGCTTCAAATCAATGAGATGTAGAAAGTTTACCTTCAAATCCATGCTTAACAAATATTTTAGCATCAAACACTTGGGATATAAGTGATATAGCTTCAATGCAGACGATCAAACGAGTTAGCTTCATATCTATGCGAAACACATGATTTAGCTTCAAATCAATGCGATGTAGAAGGTTTACCTTCAAATCCATGCTTAACAAATGATTTAGCTTCAAATACTTGCGATATGTATGATATAGCTTCAAATGCAGGCGAAACAAACGTGTTAGCTTCTAATCCATGCGAAACTTATGATTTAGCTTCAAATCAATGCGATGTAGAAGGTTTAATTTCAAATCCATGCTTAACAAATGATTTAGCTTCAAACACTTGGGATATAACTGAAAAAGCTTCAAATGCAGACGATCAAACGAGTTAGCTTCAAAATCCATGCGATAAACTTGATTTAGCTTCAAATCAATGCGAAGTAGAAGGTTTACCTTCAAATCCATGCTTAACAAATGATTTAGCTTCAAATACTTGCGATATAAATGATATAGCTCCAAATGCAGGCGAATCAAACGTGTTAGCTTCTAATCCATGCGAAACTCATGATTTAGCTTCAAATTAATGCGGTGTAGAAGGTTTACCTTCAAATCCATGCACAACAAATGATTTAGCTTCAGACACTTGGGATATAAGTGATATAGCTTCAAATGCATAGATCAAACGTGTTAGCTTCAAAATCCATGCGATAAACTTGATTTAGCTTCAAATCAATGCGAAGTAGAAGGCTTAGCTTCAAATCCATACGAAACAAATGATTTAGGTTCAGATACTTGCGGTATAAATGATACAGCTTCAAATGCAGACGAAACAAACCAGTTAGCTTCATATCTATGCGAAACACATGATTTAGCTTCAAATCAATGCGATGTAGAAGGTTTACCTTCAAATCCATGCTTAATAAATGATTTAGCTTCAAATACTGGGGATATAAGTGATATAGCTTCAAATGCAGACGATCAAACGAATTAGCCTCAAAAATCCATGCGATAAACTTGATTTAGCTTCAAATCAATGCGAAGTAGAAGGATGAGCTTCAAATCCATGCAACACAAATGATTTAGCTTCAAATACTTGCGATATAAATGATATAGCTTCAAATGTAGGCGAAACAAAGGAGTTAGCTTCTAATCCATGCGAAACTCATGATTTAGCTTCAAATCAATGCGATGTAGAAGGTTTACCTTCAAATCCATGCTTAACAAATAATTTAGCTTCAAACACTTGGGATATAAGTGATATAGTTTCAAATGCAGACGATCAAACGAGTTAGCTTCAAAATCCATGCGATAAACTTGATTTAGCTTCAAATCAATGCGAAGTAGAAGGATTAGCTTCAAATCCATGCAACACAAATGATTTAGCTCCAAATACTTGCGATATAAATGATATAGCTTCAAATGCAGGCCTAACAAACGAGTTATCTTCTAATCCATGCGAAACTCATGATTTAGCTTCAAATCAATGCGATGTAGAAGGTTTACCTTCAAATCCATGCACAACAAATGATTTAGCTTCAGACACGTGGGATATAAGTATTATAACTTCAAATGCAGACGATCAAACGAGTTAGCTTCAAGTCCACGCGAAACAAGTGATTTAGCTTCAGACACTTGCGATATAAGTGATATAGCTTCAAATGCAGATGAAACAAACGAGTTATCTTCTAATCCATGCGAAACTCATGATTTAGCTTCAAATCAATGCGATGTAGAAAGTTTACCTTCAAATCCATGCTTAACAAATAATTTAGCATCAAACACTTGGGATATAAGTGATATAGCTTCAATGCAGAGGATCCAACGAGTTAGCTTCAAAATCCACGCGACAAACTTGATTTAGCTTCAAATCAATGCGAAGTAGAAGGATTAGCTTCAAATCCATGCAACACAAATGATTTAGGTTCAGACACTTGGGATATATGTGATATAGCTTCAAATGCAGACGATCAATCGTGTTAGCTTCAAGTCCACGCGAAACAAGTGATTTTGCTTCAGACATTTGCGATATAAGTGATATAGTTTCAAATGCAGAAGTAGCAAACGAGTTATCTTCAAATCCATGCCATGCACTTGATTTAGCTGAAAATCAATGCGATGTAGAAGGTTTACCTTCAAATCCATGCTTAACAAATGATTTAGCTTCAAATACTTGCGATATAAATGATATAGCTTCAAATGCAGAAGAAACAAACGAGTTATCTTCAAATCCATGCCATGCAATTGATTTAGCTGAAAATCAATGCGATGTAGAAGGTTTAGCTTGAAATCCATGCGAAACAAATGATTTAGCATCAGATACTTGCGATTTAAGTGATATAGCTTCAAATGCAGGCGAAACAAACGAGTTAGCATCTAATCCATGCGAAACTCATGATTTAGCTTCAAATCAATGCGATGTAGAAGGTTTACCTTCAAATCCATGCTTAACAAATAATTTAGCTTCAAACACTTGGGATATAAGTGATATAGCTTGAAATGCAGACGATCAAACGAGTTGGCTTCAAGTCCACGCGAAACAAGTGATTTAGCTTCAGACAATTGCGATATAAGTGATATAGCTTCAAATGCATAGATCAAACGTGTTAGCTTCAAAATCCATGCGATAAACTTGATTTAGCTTCAAATCAATGCGAAGTAGAAGGCTTAGCTTCAAATCCATGCGAAACAAATGATTTAGCTTCAAATACTTGCGATATAAATGATACAGCTTCAAATGCAGACGAAACAAACGAGTTAGCTTCTAATCCATGCGAAACTCACGATTTAGCTTCAAATAAATGCGATGTAGAAGGTTTACCTTCAAATCCATGCTTAACAAATAATTTAGCTTCAAACACTTGGGATATAAGTGATATAGTTTCAAATGCAGACGATCAAACGAGTTAGCTTCAAAATCCATGTGATAAACTTGATTTAGATTCAAATCAATGCGAAGTAGAAGGATTAGCTTCAAATCCATGCAACACAAGTGATTTAGCTTCAGACACTTGGGATATAAGTGATATAGCTTCAAATGCAGACGATCAAATGAGTTAGCTTCAAGTCCACGCGAAACAAGTGATTTAGCTTCAGACACTTGCGATATAAGTGATATAGCTTCAAATGCAGAAGAAACAAACGAGTTATCTTCAAATCCATGCCAAGCACTTGATTTAACTGATAATCAATGCGATGTAGAAGGTTTAGCTTCAAATCCATGCGAAACAAATGATTTAGGTTCAGATACTTGCGGTATAAATGATGCAGATTCAAATGCAGACGAAACAAACGAGTTAGCTTCACATCTATGCGAAACACATGATTTAGCTTCAAATCAATGCGATGTAGAAGGTTTACCTTCAAATCCATGCTTAACAAATGATTTAGCTCCAAATACTTGGGATATAAATGATAAAGCTTCAAATGCAGAAGAAACAAACGGGTTATCTTCAAATCCATGCCATGCACTTGATTTAACTGAAAATCAATGCGATGTAGAAGGTTTAGCTTCAAATCCATGCGAAACAAATGATTTAGCATCAGATACTTGCGATATAAGTGATATAGCTTCAAATGCAGGCGAAACAAACGAGTTAGCTTCTAATCCATGCGAAACTCATGATTTAGCTTCAAATCAATGTGATGTAGAAGGTTTACCTTCAAATTCATGCTTAACAAATAATTTAGCTTCAAACACTTGGGATATAAGTGATATAGCTTCAAATGCATAGATCAAACGTGTTAGCTTCAAAATCCATGCGATAAACTTGATTTAGCTTCAAATCAATGCGAAGTAGAAGGCTTAGCTTCAAATCCATGCGAAACAAATGATTTAGGTTCAGATACTTGCGGTATAAATGATACAGCTTCAAATGCAGACGAAACAAACGAGTTAGCTTCATATCTATGCGAAACACATGATTTAGCTTCAAATCAATGCGATGTAGAAGGTTTTCCGTCAAATCCATGCTTAACAAATGATTTAGCTTCAAACACTTGGGATATACGTGATATAGCTTCAAATTCAGACGATCAAACGAGTTAGCTTCAAAATCCATGCGATAAACTTGATTTAGCTTCAAATCAATGCGAAGTAGAAGGATTAGCTTCAAATCCATGCAACACAAATGATTTAGGTTCAGACACTTGGGATATATGTGATATAGCTTCAAATGCAGACGATCAAAACGTGTTAGCTTCAAGTCCACGCGAAACAAGTGATTTTGCTTCAGACATTTGCGATATAAGTGATATAGTTTCAAATGCAGAAGTAGCAAACGAGTTATCTTCAAATCCATGCCATGCACTTGATTTAGCTGAAAATCAATGCGATGTAGAAGGTTTACCTTCAAATCCATGCTTAACAAATGATTTAGCTTCAAATACTTGCGATATAAATGATATAGCTTCAAATGCAGAAGAAACAAACGAGTTATCTTCAAATCCATGCCATGCACTTGATTTAGCTGAAAATCAATGCGATGTAGAAGGTTTAGCATGAAATCCATGCGAAACAAATGATTTAGCATCAGATACTTGCGATTTAAGTGATATAGCTTGAAATGCAGGCGAAACAAACGAGTTAGCATCTAATCCATGCGAAACTCATGATTTAGCTTCAAATCAATGCGATGTAGAAGGTTTACCTTCAAATCCATGCTTAACAAATAATTTAGCTTCAAACACTTGGGATATAAGTGATATAGCTTGAAATGCAGACGATCAAACGAGTTGGCTTCAAGTCCACGCGAAACAAGTGATTTAGCTTCAGACACTTGCGATATAAGTGATATAGCTTCAAATGCATAGATCAAACGTGTTAGCTTCAAAATCCATGCGATAAACTTGATTTAGCTTCAAATCAATGCGAAGTAGAAGGCTTAGCTTCAAATCCATGCGAAACAAATGATTTAGCCTCAAATACTTGCGATATAAATGATACAGCTTCAAATGCAGACGAAACAAACGAGTTAGCTTCATATCTATGCGAAACACATGATTTAGCTTCAAATCAATGCGATGTAGAAGGTTTACCTTCAAATCCATGCTTAATAAATGATTTAGCTTCAAATACTTGGGATATATGTGATATAGATTCAAATGCAGACGATCAAACGAATTAGCCTCAAAATCCATGCGATAAACTTGATTTAGCTTCAAATCAATGCGAAGTAGAAGGATGAGCTTCAAATCCATGCAACGCAAATGATTTAGATTCAAATACTTGCGATATAAATGATATAGCTTCAAATGTAGGCGAAACAAACGAGTTAGCTTCTAATCCATGCGAAACTCACGATTTAGCTTCAAATAAATGCGATGTAGAAGGTTTACCTTCAAATCCATGCTTAACAAATAATTTAGCTTCAAACACTTGGGATATAAGTGATATAGTTTCAAATGCAGACGATCAAACGAGTTAGCTTCAAAATCCATGTGATAAACTTGATTTAGATTCAAATCAATGCGAAGTAGAAGGATTAGCTTCAAGTCCACGCGAAACAAGTGATTTAGCTTCAGACACTTGCGATATAAGTGATATAGCTTCAAATGCAGAAGAAACAAACGAGTTATCTTCAAATCCATGCCAAGCACTTGATTTAGCTGACAATCAATGCGATGTAGAAGGTTTAGCTTCAAATCCATGCGAAACAAATGATTTAGGTTCAGATACTTGCGGTATAAATGATGCAGATTCAAATGCAGACGAAACAAACGAGTTAGCTTCACATATATGCGAAACACATGATTTAGCTTCAAATCAATGCGATGTAGAAGGTTTACCTTCAAATCCATGCTTAACAAATAATTTAGCATCAAACACTTGGGATATAAGTGTTATAGCTTCAATGCAGAAGATCAAACGAGTTAGCTTCAAAATCCATGCGATAAACTTGATTTAGCTTCAAATCAATGCGAAGTAGGAGGATTAGCTTCAAATCCATGCAACACAAATGATTTAGCTTCAGACACTTGGGATATATGTGATATAGCTTCAAATGCAGACGATCAAACGAGTTAGCTTCAAGTCCACGCGAAACAAGTGACTTAGCTTCAGACATTTGCGATATAAGTGATATAGTTTCAAATGCAGAAGAAACAAACGAGTTATCTTCAAATCATTGCCATGCACTTGATTTAGCTGAAAATCAATGCGATGTAGAAGGTTTACCTTCAAATCCATGCTTAACAAATGATTTAGCTTCAAATACTTGCGATATAAATGATATAGTTTCAAATGCAGAAGAAACAAACGAGTTATCTTCAAATCCATGCCATGCACTTGATTTAGCTGAAAATCAATGCGATGTAGAAGGTTTACCTTCAAATCCATGCTTAACAAATGATTTAGCTTCAAATACTTGCGATATAAATGATATAGCTTCAAATGCAGAAGAAACAAACGAGTTATCTTCAAATCCATGCCATGCACTTGATTTAGCCTCAAATCAATGCGAAGTAGAAGGATGAGCTTCAAATCCACGCAACACAAATGATTTAGCTTCAAATACTTGCGATATAAATGATATAGATTCAAATGCAGGCCTAACAAACGAGTTAGCTTCTAATCCATGCGAAACTCATGATAAAGCTTCCAAACAATGCGATGTAGAAGGTTTACCTTCAAATCCATGCACAACAAATGATTTAGCTTCAGACACTTGGGATATAAGTGATATAGCTTCAAATGCAGGCGAAACAAACGTGTTAGCTTCTAATCCATGCGAAACTTATGATTTAGCTTCAAATCAATGCGATGTAGAAGGTTTAATTTCAAATCCATGCTTAACAAATGATTTAGCTTCAAACACTTGGGATATAACTGAAAAAGCTTCAAATGCAGACGATCAAACGAGTTAGCTTCAAAATCCATGCGATAAACTTGATTTAGCTTCAAATCAATGCGAAGTAGAAGGTTTACCTTCAAATCCATGCTTAGCAAATGATTTAGCTTCAAATACTTGCGATATAAATGATATAGCTTCAAATGCAGGCGAAACAAACGTGTTAGCTTCTAATCCATGCGAAACTCATGATTTAGCTTCAAATCAATGCGGTGTAGAAGGTTTACCTTCAAATCCATGCACAACAAATGATTTAGCTTCAGACACTTGGGATATAAGTGATATAGCTTCAAATGCAGCCGAACAAACGAGTTAGCTTCAAAATCCATGCGATAAACTTGATTTAGCCTCAAATCAATGCGAAGTAGAAGGATGAGCTTCAAATCCACGCAACACAAATGATTTAGCTTCAAATACTTGCGATATAAATGATATAGATTCAAATGCAGGCCTAACAAACGAGTTAGCTTCTAATCCATGCGAAACTCATGATATAGCTTCAAATCAATGCGATGTAGAAGGTTTACCTTCAAATCCATGCTTAACAAATGATTTAGCTTCAAATACTTGCGATATAAATGATATAGCTTCAAATGCAGAAGAAACAAACGAGTTATCTTCAAATCCATGCCATGCACTTGATTTAGCTGAAAATCAATGCGATGTAGAAGGTTTAGCTTGAAATCCATGCGAAACAAATGATTTAGCATCAGATACTTGCGATATAAATGATATAGCTTCAAATGCAGGCGAAACAAACGTGTTAGCTTCTAATCCATGCGAAACTCATGATTTACCTTCAAATCCATGCTTAAAAAATGATTTAGCTTCAAACACTTGGGTTATAAGTGATATGGCTTCAAATGCAGACGATCAAACGAGTTAGCTTCAAAATCCATGCGATAAACTTGATTTAGCTTCAAATCGATGCGAAGTAGAAGGATTAGCTTCAAATCCGTGGAACACAAATGATTTAGCTTCAAATACTTGCGATATAAATGATATAGCTTCAAATGCAGGCGAAACAAACGAGTTAGCATCTAATCCATGCGAAACTCATGATTTAGCTTCAAATCAATGCGATGTAGAAGGTTTACCTTCAAATCCATGCTTAACAAATAATTTAGCTTCAAACACTTGGGATATAAGTGATATAGCTTGAAATGCAGACGATCAAACGAGTTAGCTTCAAGTCCACGCGAAACAAGTGATTTAGCTTCAGACACTTGCGATATAAGTGATATAGCTTCAAATGCAGACGATCAACCGAGTTAGCTTCAAAATCCATGCGATAAACTTGATTTAGCTTCAAATCAATGCGATGTAGAAGGTTTACCTTCAAATCCATGCACAACAAATGATTTAGCTTCAGACACTTGGGATATAAGTGATATAGCTTCAAATGCAGACGATCAAACGAGTTAGCTTCAAGTCCACGCGAAACAAGTGATTTAGCTTCAGACACTTGCGATATAAGTGATATAGCTTCAAATGCAGAAGAAACAAACGAGTTAGCTTCTAATCCATGCGAAACTCATGATTTAGCTTCAGATAAATGCGATGTAGAAGGTTTACCTTCAAATCCATGCTTAACAAATAATTTAGCTTCAGACACTTGGGATATATGTGATATAGCTTCAAATGCAGACGATCAAACGAGTTAGCTTCAAGTCCACGCGAAACAAGTGACTTAGCTTCAGACATTTGCGATATAAGTGACATAGTTTCAAATGCAGAAGAAACAAACGAGTTATCTTCAAATCCATGCCATGCACTTGATTTAGCTTCAAATCAATGCGATGTAGAAGGTTTACCTTCAAATCCATGGTTAACAAATGATTTAGCTTCAAATACTTGCGATATAAATGATATAGCTTCAAATGCAGAAGAAACAAACGAGTTATCTTCAAATCCATGCCATGCACTTGATTTAGCTGAAAATCAATGCGATGTAGAAGGTTTAGCTTGAAATCCATGCGAAACAAATGATTTAGCATCAGATACTTGCGATATAAATGATATAGCTTCAAATGCAGGCGAAACAAACGTGTTAGCTTCTAATCCATGCGAAACTCATGATTTACCTTCAAATCCATGCTTAAAAAATGATTTAGCTTCAAACACTTGGGTTATAAGTGATATGGCTTCAAATGCAGACGATCAAACGAGTTAGCTTCAAAATCCATGCGATAAACTTGATTTAGCTTCAAATCGATGCGAAGTAGAAGGATTAGCTTCAAATCCGTGGAACACAAATGATTTAGCTTCAAATACTTGCGATATAAATGATATAGCTTCAAATGCAGGCGAAACAACCGTGTTAGCTTCTAATCCATGCGAAACTCATGATTTAGCTTCAAATCAATGCGGTGTAGAAGGTTTACCTTCAAATCCATGCTTAACAAATGATTTAGCTTCAAATACTTGCGATATAAATGATATAGCTTCAAATGCAGGCGAAACAAACGTGTTAGCTTCTAATCCATGCGAAACTCATGATTTAGCTTCAAATCAATGCTATGTAGAAGGTTTAGCTTGAAATCCATGCGAAACAAATGATTTAGCATCAGATACTTGCCATTTAAGTGATATAGCTTCAAATGCAGGCGAAACAAACGAGTTAGCATCTAATCCATGCGAAACTCATGATTTAGCTTCAAATCAATGCGATGTAGAAGGTTTACCTTCAAATCCATGCTTAACAAATAATTTAGCTTCAAACACTTGGGATATAAGTGATATAGCTTGAAATGCAGACGATCAAACGAGTTAGCTTCAAGTCCACGCGAAACAAGTGATTTAGCTTCAGACACTTGCGATATAAGTGATATAGCTTCAAATGCAGACGATCAACCGAGTTAGCTTCAAAATCCATGCGATAAACTTGATTTAGCTTCAAATCAATGCGATGTAGAAGGTTTACCTTCAAATCCATGCACAACAAATGATTTAGCTTCAGACACTTGGGATATAAGTGATATAGCTTCAAATGCAGACGATCAAACGAGTTAGCTTCAAGTCCACGCGAAACAAGTGATTTAGCTTCAGACACTTGCGATATAAGTGATATAGCTTCAAATGCAGAAGAAACAAACGAGTTAGCTTCTAATCCATGCGAAACTCATGATTTAGCTTCAGATAAATGCGATGTAGAAGGTTTACCTTCAAATCCATGCTTAACAAATAATTTAGCTTCAGACACTTGGGATATATGTGATATAGCTTCAAATGCAGACGATCAAACGAGTTAGCTTCAAGTCCACGCGAAACAAGTGACTTAGCTTCAGACATTTGCGATATAAGTGATATAGTTTCAAATGCAGAAGAAACAAACGAGTTATCTTCAAATCCATGCCATGCACTTGATTTAGCTGAAAATCAATGCGATGTAGAAGGTTTACCTTCAAATCCATGCTTAACAAATGATTTAGCTTCAAATACTTGCGATATAAATGATATAGCTTCAAATGCAGAAGAAACAAACGAGTTATCTTCAAATCCATGCCATGCACTTGATTTAGCTGAAAATCAATGCGATGTAGAAGGTTTAGCTTGAAATCCATGCGAAACAAATGATTTAGCATCAGATACTTGCGATATAAATGATATAGCTTCAAATGCAGGCGAAACAAACGTGTTAGCTTCTAATCCATGCGAAACTCATGATTTAGCTTCAAATCAATGCGATGTAGAAGGTTTACCTTCAAATCCATGCTTAAAAAATGATTTAGCTTCAAACACTTGGGTTATAAGTGATATGGCTTCAAATGCAGACGATCAAACGAGTTAGCTTCAAAATCCATGCGATAAACTTGATTTAGCTTCAAATCGATGCGAAGTAGAAGGATTAGCTTCAAATCCGTGGAACACAAATGATTTAGCTTCAAATACTTGCGATATAAATGATATAGCTTCAAATGCAGGCGAAACAACCGTGTTAGCTTCTAATCCATGCGAAACTCATGATTTAGCTTCAAATCAATGCGGTGTAGAAGGTTTACCTTCAAATCCATGCTTAACAAATGATTTAGCTTCAAATACTTGCGATATAAATGATATAGCTTCAAATGCAGGCGAAACAAACGTGTTAGCTTCTAATCCATGCGAAACTCATGATTTAGCTTCAAATCAATGCTATGTAGAAGGTTTAGCTTGAAATCCATGCGAAACAAATGATTTAGCATCAGATACTTGCGATTTAAGTGATATAGCTTCAAATGCAGGCGAAACAAACGAGTTAGCATCTAATCCATGCGAAACTCATGATTTAGCTTCAAATCAATGCGATGTAGAAGGTTTACCTTCAAATCCATGCTTAACAAATAATTTAGCTTCAAACACTTGGGATATAAGTGATATAGCTTGAAATGCAGACGATCAAACGAGTTAGCTTCAAGTCCACGCGAAACAAGTGATTTAGCTTCAGACACTTGCGATATAAGTGATATAGCTTCAAATGCAGACGATCAACCGAGTTAGCTTCAAAATCCATGCGATAAACTTGATTTAGCTTCAAATCAATGCGATGTAGAAGGTTTACCTTCAAATCCATGCACAACAAATGATTTAGCTTCAGACACTTGGGATATAAGTGATATAGCTTCAAATGCAGACGATCAAACGAGTTAGCTTCAAGTCCACGCGAAACAAGTGATTTAGCTTCAGACACTTGCGATATAAGTGATATAGCTTCAAATGCAGAAGAAACAAACGAGTTAGCTTCTAATCCATGCGAAACTCATGATTTAGCTTCAGATAAATGCGATGTAGAAGGTTTACCTTCAAATCCATGCTTAACAAATAATTTAGCTTCAGACACTTGGGATATATGTGATATAGCTTCAAATGCAGACGATCAAACGAGTTAGCTTCAAGTCCACGCGAAACAAGTGACTTAGCTTCAGACATTTGCGATATAAGTGATATAGTTTCAAATGCAGAAGAAACAAACGAGTTATCTTCAAATCCATGCCATGCACTTGATTTAGCTGAAAATCAATGCGATGTAGAAGGTTTACCTTCAAATCCATGCTTAACAAATGATTTAGCTTCAAATACTTGCGATATAAATGATATAGCTTCAAATGCAGAAGAAACAAACGAGTTATCTTCAAATCCATGCCATGCACTTGATTTAGCTGAAAATCAATGCGATGTAGAAGGTTTAGCTTGAAATCCATGCGAAACAAATGATTTAGCATCAGATACTTGCGATTTAAGTGATATAGCTTCAAATGCAGAAGAAACAAACGAGTTATCTTCTAATCCATGCGAAACTCATGATTTAGCTTCAAATCCATGCGATGTAGAAGGTTTACCTTCAAATCCATGCACAACAAATGATTTAGCTTCAGACACTTGGGATATAAGTGATATAGCTTCAAATGCAGACGATCAAACGAGTTAGCTTCAAAATCCATGCGATAAACTTGATTTAGCTTCAAATCAATGCGATGTAGAAGGTTTAGCTTGAAATCCATGCGAAACAAATGATTTAGCATCAGATACTTGCGATTTAAGTGATATAGCTTCAAATGCAGAAGAAACAAACGAGTTATCTTCTAATCCATGCGAAACTCATGATTTAGCTTCAAATCCATGCGATGTAGAAGGTTTACCTTCAAATCCATGCACAACAAATGATTTAGCTTCAGACACTTGGGATATAAGTGATATAGCTTCAAATGCAGACGATCAAACGAGTTAGCTTCAAAATCCATGCGATAAACTTGATTTAGCTTCAAATCAATGCGATGTAGAAGGTTTACCTTCAAATCCATGCTTAATAAATGATTTAGCTTCAAATACTTGCGATATAAATGATATAGCTTCAAATGCAGGCGAAACAAACGTGTTAGCTTCTAATCCATGCGAAACTCACGATTTAGCTTCAAATAAATGCGATGTAGAAGGTTTACCTTCAAATCCATGCTTAACAAATAATTTAGCTTCAAACACTTGGGATATAAGTGATATAGTTTCAAATGCAGACGATCAAACGAGTTAGCTTCAAAATCCATGTGATAAACTTGATTTAGATTCAAATCAATGCGAAGTAGAAGGATTAGCTTCAAATCCATGCAACACAAGTGATTTAGCTTCAGACACTTGGGATATAAGTGATATAGCTTCAAATGCAGACGATCAAATGAGTTAGCTTCAAGTCCACGCGAAACAAGTGATTTAGCTTCAGACACTTGCGATATAAGTGATATAGCTTCAAATGCAGAAGAAACAAACGAGTTATCTTCAAATCCATGCCAAGCACTTGATTTAGCTGATAATCAATGCGATGTAGAAGGTTTAGCTTCAAATCCATGCTTAACAAATAATTTAGCTTCAAACACTTCGGATATATGTGATATAGCTTCAAATGCAGACGATCAAACGTGTTAGCTTCAAAATCCATGCGATAAACTTGATTTAACTTCAAATCAATGCGATGTAGAAGGTTTAACTTCAAATCCATGCTTAACAAATGATTTAGCTTCAAATACTTGCGATATAAATGATATAGCTTCAAATGCAGGCGAAACAAACGTGTTAGCTTGTAATCCATGCGAAACTCATGATTTAGCTTCAAATCAATGCGATGTAGAAGGTTTACCTTCAAATCCATGCTTAACAAATGATTTAGCTTCAAACACTTGGGATATACGTGATATAGCTTCAATGCAGAGGATCAAACGAGTTAGCTTCATAATCCACGCGATAAATTTGATGTAGCTTCAAATCAATGCGAAGTAGAAGGATGAGCTTCAAATCCATGCAACACAAATGATTTAGCTTCAAATACTAGCGATATAAATGATATAGCTTCAAATGCAGGCAAAACAAACGTGTTAGCTTCTGATCCATGCGAAACTCATGATTTAGCTTCAAATCAATGCGATGTAGAAGGTTTACCTTCAAATCCATGCTTAACAAATGATTTAGCTCCAAATACTTGGGATATAAATGATAAAGCTTCAAATGCAGAAGAAACAAACGGGTTATCTTCAAATCCATGGCATGCACTTGATTTAGCTGAAAATCAATGCGATGTAGAAGGTTTAGCCTCAAATCCATGCGAAACAAATGATTTAGCATCAGATACTTGCGATATAAGTGATATAGCTTCAAATGCAGGCGAAACAAAGGAGTTAGCTTCTAATCCATGCGAAACTCATGATTTAGCTTCAAATCAATGCGATGTAGAAGGTTTTCCTTCAAATCCATGCTTAACAAATGATTTAGCTTCAAACACTTGGGATATACGTGATATAGCTTCAAATGCAGACGATCAAACGAGTTAGCTTCAAAATCCATGCGATAAACTTGATTTAGCTTCAAATCAATGCGAAGTAGAAGGATTAGCTTCAAATCCATGCAACACAAATGATTTAGGTTCAGACACTTGGGATATATGTGATATAGCTTCAAATGCAGACGATCAAACGTGTTAGCTTCAAGTCCACGCGAAACAAGTGATTTTGCTTCAGACATTTGCAATATAAGTGATATAGTTTCAAATGCAGAAGTAGCAAACGAGTTATCTTCAAATCCATGCCATGCACTTGATTTAGCTGAAAATCAATGCGATGTAGAAGGTTTACCTTCAAATCCATGCTTAACAAATGATTTAGCTTCAAATACTTGCGATATAAATGATATAGCTTCAAATGCAGAAGAAACAAACGAGTTATCTTCAAATCCATGCCATGCACTTGATTTAGCTGAAAATCAATGCGATGTAGAAGGTTTAGCTTGAAATCCATGCGAAACAAATGATTTAGCATCAGATACTTGCGATTTAAGTGATATAGCTTCAAATGCAGGCGAAACAAACGAGTTAGCATCTAATCCATGCGAAACTCATGATTTAGCTTCAAATCAATGCGATGTAGAAGGTTTACCTTCAAATCCATGCTTAACAAATAATTTAGCTTCAAACACTTGGGATATAAGTGATATAGCTTGAAATGCAGACGATCAAACGAGTTGGCTTCAAGTCCACGCGAAACAAGTGATTTAGCTTCAGACACTTGCGATATAAGTGATATAGCTTCAAATGCATAGATCAAACGTGTTAGCTTCAAAATCCATGCGATAAACTTGATTTAGCTTCAAATCAATGCGAAGTAGAAGGCTTAGCTTCAAATCCATGCGAAACAAATGATTTAGCTTCAAATACTTGCGATATAAATGATACAGCTTCAAATGCAGACGAAACAAACGAGTTAGCTTCATATCTATGCGAAAAACATGATTTAGCTTCAAATCAATGCGATGTAGAAGGTTTACCTTCAAATCCATGCTTAATAAATGATTTAGCTTCAAATACTTGGGATATATGTGATATAGATTCAAATGCAGACGATCAAACGAGTTAGCTTCAAAATCCATGTGATAAACTTGATTTAGATTCAAATCAATGCGAAGTAGAAGGATTAGCTTCAAATCCATGCAACACAAGTGATTTAGCTTCAGACACTTGGGATATAAGTGATATAGCTTCAAATGCAGACGATCAAATGAGTTAGCTTCAAGTCCACGCGAAACAAGTGATTTAGCTTCAGACACTTGCGATATAAGTGATATAGCTTCAAATGCAGAAGAAACAAACGAGTTATCTTCAAATCCATGCCAAGCACTTGATTTAGCTGATAATCAATGCGATGTAGAAGGTTTAGCTTCAAATCCATGCGAAACAAATGATTTAGGTTCAGATACTTGCGGTATAAATGATGCAGATTCAAATGCAGACGAAACAAACGAGTTAGCTTCACATCTATGCGAAACACATGATTTAGCTTCAAATCAATGCGATGTAGAAGGTTTACCTTCAAATCCATGCTTAAAAAATGATTTAGCTTCAAACACTTGGGTTATAAGTGATATGGCTTCAAATGCAGACGATCAAACGAGTTAGCTTCAAAATCCATGCGATAAACTTGATTTAACTTCAAATCAATGCGATGTAGAAGGTTTAACTTCAAATCCATGCTTAACAAATGATTTAGCTTCAAACACTTGGGATATACGTGATATAGCTTCAGATGCAGACGATCAAACGAGTTAGCTTCAAAATCCATGCGATAAACTTGATTTAGCTTCAAATCAATGCGAAGTAGAAGGATTAGCTTAAAATCCATGCAACACAAATGATTTAGCTTCAAATACTTGCGATATAAATGATATAGCTTCAAATGCAGGCGAAACAAACGAGTTATCTTCTAATCCATGCGAAACTCATGATTTAGCTTCAAATCAATGCGATGTAGAAGGTTTACCTTCAAATCCATGCACAACAAATGATTTAGCTTCAGACACTTGGGATATAAGTGATATAGCTTCAAATGCAGACGATCAAACGAGTTAGCTTCAAGTCCATGCGAAACAAGTGATTTAGCTTCAGACACTTGCGATATAAGTGATATAGCTTCAAATGCAAAAGAAACAAACGAGTTATCTTCTAATCCATGCGAAACTCATGATTTAGCTTCAAATCAATGCGATGTAGAAAGTTTACCTTCAAATCCATGCTTAACAAATAATTTAGCATCAAACACTTGGGATATAAGTGATATAGCTTCAATGCAGAGGATCAAACGAGTTAGCTTCATAATCCACGCGATAAATTTGTTGTAGCTTCAAATCAATGCGAAGTAGAAGGATGAGCTTCAAATCCATGCAACACAAATGATTTAGCTTCAAATACTAGCGATATAAATGATATAGCTTCAAATGCAGGCAAAACAAACGTGTTAGCTTCTGATCCATGCGAAACTCATGATTTAGCTTCAAATCAATGCGATGTAGAAGGTTTACCTTCAAATCCATGCTTAACAAATGATTTAGCTCCAAATACTTGGGATATAAATGATAAAGCTTCAAATGCAGAAGAAACAAACGGGTTATCTTCAAATCCATGCCATGCACTTGATTTAGCTGAAAATCAATGCGATGTAGAAGGTTTAGCCTCAAATCCATGCGAAACAAATGATTTAGCATCAGATACTTGCGATATAAGTGATATAGCTTCAAATGCAGGCGAAACAAACGAGTTAGCTTCTAATCCATGCGAAACTCATGATTTAGCTTCAAATCAATGTGATGTAGAAGGTTTACCTTCAAATTCATGCTTAACAAATAATTTAGCTTCAAACACTTGGGATATAAGTGATATAGCTTCAAGTGCATAGATCAAACGTGTTAGCTTCAAAATCCATGCGATAAACTTGATTTAGCTTCAAATCAATGCGAAGTAGAAGGCTTAGCTTCAAATCCATGCGAAACAAATGATTTAGGTTCAGATACTTGCGGTATAAATGATACAGCTTCAAATGCAGACGAAACAAACGAGTTAGCTTCATATCTATGCGAAACACATGATTTAGCTTCAAATCAATGCGATGTAGAAGGTTTTCCTTCAAATCCATGCTTAACAAATGATTTAGCTTCAAACACTTGGGATATACGTGATATAGCTTCAAATGCAGACGATCAAACGAGTTAGCTTCAAAATCCATGCGATAAACTTGATTTAGCTTCAAATCAATGCGAAGTAGAAGGATTAGCTTCAAATCCATGCAACACAAATGATTTAGGTTCAGACACTTGGGATATATGTGATATAGCTTCAAATGCAGACGATCAAACGTGTTAGCTTCAAGTCCACGCGAAACAAGTGATTTTGCTTCAGACATTTGCAATATAAGTGATATAGTTTCAAATGCAGAAGTAGCAAACGAGTTATCTTCAAATCCATGCCATGCACTTGATTTAGCTGAAAATCAATGCGATGTAGAAGGTTTACCTTCAAATCCATGCTTAACAAATGATTTAGCTTCAAATACTTGCGATATAAATGATATAGCTTCAAATGCAGAAGAAACAAACGAGTTATCTTCAAATCCATGCCATGCACTTGATTTAGCTGAAAATCAATACGATGTAGAAGGTTTAGCTTGAAATCCATGCGAAACAAATGATTTAGCATCAGATACTTGCGATTTAAGTGATATAGCTTCAAATGCAGGCGAAACAAACGAGTTAGCTTCAAAATCCATGTGATAAACTTGATTTAGATTCAAATCAATGCGAAGTAGAAGGATTAGCTTCAAATCCATGCAACACAAGTGATTTAGCTTCAGACACTTGGGATATAAGTGATATAGCTTCAAATGCAGACGATCAAATGAGTTAGCTTCAAGTCCACGCGAAACAAGTGATTTAGCTTCAGACACTTGCGATATAAGTGATATAGCTTCAAATGCAGAAGAAACAAACGAGTTATCTTCAAATCCATGCCAAGCACTTGATTTAGCTGATAATCAATGCGATGTAGAAGGTTTAGCTTCAAATCCATGCGAAACAAATGACTTAGGTTCAGATACTTGCGGTATAAATGATGCAGATTCAAATGCAGACGAAACAAACGAGTTAGCTTCACATCTATGCGAAACACATGATTTAGCTTCAAATCAATGCGATGTAGAAGGTTTACCTTCAAATCCATGCTTAAAAAATGACTTAGCTTCGAACACTTGGGATATAAGTGATATGGCTTCAAATGCAGACGATCAAACGAGTTAGCTTCAAAATCCATGCGATAAACTTGATTTAGCTTCAAATCAATGCGATGTAGAAGGTTTAACTTCAAATCCATGCTTAACAAATGATTTAGCTTCAAATACTTGCGATATAAATGATATAGCTTCAAATGCAGGCGAAACAAACGTGTTAGCTTGTAATCCATGCGAAACTCATGATTTAGCTTCAAATCAATGCGATATAGAAGGTTTACCTTCAAATCCATGCACAACAAATAATTTAGCTTCAGACACTTGGGATATAAGTGATATAGCTTCAAATGCAGACGATCAAACGAGTTAGCTTCAAGTCCATGCGAAACAAGTGATTTAGCTTCAGACACTTGCGATATAAGTGATATAGCTTCAAATGCAAAAGAAACAAACGAGTTATCTTCTAATCCATGCGAAACTCATGATTTAGCTTCAAATCAATGCGATGTAGAAGGTTTACCTTCAAATCCATGCTTAACAAATGATTTAGCTCCAAATACTTGGGATATAAATGATAAAGCTTCAAATGCAGAAGAAACAAACGGGTTATCTTCAAATCCATGCCATGCACTTGATTTAGCTGAAAATCAATGCGATGTAGAAGGTTTAGCTTCAAATCCATGCGAAACAAATGATTTAGCATCAGATACTTGCGATATAAGTGATATAGCTTCAAATGCAGGCGAAACAAACGAGTTAGCTTCTAATCCATGCGAAACTCATGATTTAGCTTCAAATCAATGTGATGTAGAAGGTTTACCTTCAAATTCATGCTTAACAAATAATTTAGCTTCAAACACTTGGGATATAAGTGATATAGCTTCAAATGCATAGATCAAACGTGTTAGCTTCAAAATCCATGCGATAAACTTGATTTAGCTTCAAATCAATGCGAAGTAGAAGGCTTAACTTCAAATCCATGCGAAACAAATGATTTAGGTTCAGATACTTGCGGTATAAATGATACAGCTTCAAATGCAGACGAAACAAACGAGTTAGCTTCATATCTATGCGAAACACATGATTTAGCTTCAAATCAATGCGATGTAGAAGGTTTTCCTTCAAATCCATGCTTAACAAATGATTTAGCTTCAAACACTTGGGATATACGTGATATAGCTTCAAATGCAGACGATCAAACGAGTTAGCTTCAAAATCCATGCGATAAACTTGATTTAGCTTCAAATCAATGCGAAGTAGAAGGATTAGCTTAAAATCCATGCAACACAAATGATTTAGCTTCAAATACTTGCGATATAAATGATATAGCTTCAAATGCAGGCGAAACAAACGTGTTAGCTTCTAATCCATGCGAAACTCATGATTTAGATTCAAATAAATGCGATGTAGAAGGTTTACCTTCAAATCCATGCTTAACAAATAATTTAGCTTCAAACACTTGGGATATAAGTGATATAGCTTCAAATGCAGACCATCAAACGAATTAGCTTCAAAATCCATGCGATAAACTTGATTTAGCTTCAAATCAATGCGAAGTAGAAGGATTAGCTTCAAATCCATGCAACACAAATGATTTAGCTTCAGACACTTGGGATGTAAGTGATATAGCTTCAAATGCAGACGATCAAACGAGTTAGCTTCAAGTCCACGCGAAAAAAGTGGTTTAGCTTCAGACATTTGCGATATAAGTGATATAGCTTCAAATGCAGAAGACACAAACGAGTTATCTTCAAATCCATGCCATGCACTTGATTTAGCTGAAAATCAATGCGATGTAGAAGGTTTAGCTTCAAATCCATGCGAAACAAATGATTTAGTTTCAGATACTTGCGGTATAAATGATACAGATTCAAATGCAGACGAAACAAACGAGTTAGCTTCATATCTATGCGAAACACATGATTTAGCTTCAAATCAATGCGATGTAGAAGGTTTACCTTCAAATCCATGCTTAACAAATGATTTAGCTGCAAATTCTTGCGATATAAATGATATAGCTTCAAATGCAGGCGAAACAAACGTGTTAGCTTCTAATCCATGCGAAACTCATGATTTAGCTTCAAATCAATGCGATGTAGAAGGTTTACCTTCAAATCCATGCTTAACAAATGATTTAGCTTCAAACACTTGGGATATACGTGATATAGCTTCAAATGCAGACGATCAAACGAGTTAGCTTCAAAATCCATGCGATAAACTTCATTTAGCTTCAAATCAATGCGAAGTAGAAGGATTAGCTTAAAATCCACGCAACACAAATGATTTAGCTTCAAATACTTGCGATATAAATGATATAGTTTCAAATGCAGGCGAAACAAACGTGTTAGCTTCTTATCCATGCGAAACTCATGATTTAGCTTCAAATCAATGCGATGTAGAAGGTTTACCTTCAAATCCATGCTTAACAAATAATTTAGCTTCAAACACTTGGGATATACGTGATATAGCTTCAAATGCAGACGATCAAACGAGTTAGCTTCAAAATCCATGCGATAAACTTGATTTAGCTTCAAATCAATGCGAAGTAGAAGGATTAGCTTCAAATCCATGCAACACAAATGATTTAGCTTCAGACACTTGGGATATAAGTGATATAGCTTCAAATGCAGACGATCAAACGAGTTAGCTTCTAATCCATGCGAAACTCATGATTTAGCTTCAAATCAATGCGATGTAGAAGGTTTACCTTCAAATCCATGCTTAACAAATGATTTAGCTTCAAACACTTGGGATATACGTGATATAGCTTCAAATGCAGACGATCAAACGAGTTAGCTTCAAAATCCATGCGATAAACTTGATTTAGCTTCAAATCAATGCGAAGTAGAAGGATTAGCTTAAAATCCATGCAACACAAATGATTTAGCTTCAAATACTTGCGATATAAATGATATAGCTTCAAATGCAAGCGAAACAAACGTGTTAGCTTCTTATCCATGCGAAACTCATGATTTAGCTTCAAATCAATGCGATGTAGAAGGTTTACCTTCAAATCCATGCTTAACAAATAATTTAGCTTCAAACACTTGGGATATAAGTGATATAGCTTCAAATGCAGAAGACACAAACGAGTTATCTTCAAATCCATGCCATGCACTTGATTCAGCTGAAAATCAATGCGATGTAGAAGGTTTAGCTTCAAATCCATGCGAAACAAATGATTTAGTTTCAGATACTTGCGGTATAAATGATACAGATGCAAATGCAGACGAAACAAACGAGTTAGCTTCATATCTATGCGAAACACATGATTTAGCTTCAAATCAATGCGATGTAGAAGGTTTACCCTCAAATCCATGCTTAAAAAATGATTTAGCTTCAAACACTTGGGATATAAGTGATATGGCTTCAAATGCAGACGATCAAACGAGTTAGCTTCAAAATCCATGCGATAAAATTGATTTAGCTTCAAATCAATGCGATGTAGAATGTTTACCTTCAAATCCATGCTTAACAAATGATTTAGCTTCAAATACTTGCGATATAAATGATATAGCTTCAAATGCAGGCGAAACAAACGTGTTAGCTTGTAATCCATGCGAAACTCATGATTTAGCTTCAAATCAATGCGATGTAGAAGGTTTAGCTTCAAATCCATGCGAAACAAATGATTTAGTTTCAGATACTTGCGGTATAAATGATACAGATTCAAATGCAGACGAAACAAACGAGTTAGCTTCATATCTATGCGAAACACATGATTTAGTTTCAAATCAATGCGATGTAGAAGGTTTACCTTCAAATCCATGCTTAAAAAATGATTTAGCTTCAAACACTTGGGATATAAGTGATATGGCTTCAAATGCAGACGATCAAACGAGTTAGCTTCAAAATCCATGCGATAAACTTCATTTAGCTTCAAATCAATGCGATGTAGAAGGTTTACCTTCAAATCCATGCTTAACAAATGATTTAGCTTCAAATACTTGCGATATAAATGATACAGCTTCAAATGCAGGCGAAACAAACGAGTTAGCTTCTAATCCATGCGAAACTCATGATTTAGCTTCAAATAAATGCGATGTAGAAGGTTTACCTTCAAATCCATGCTTAACAAATAATTTAGCTTCAAACACTTGGGATATAAGTGATATAGCTTCAAATGCAGACGATCAAACGAGTTAGCCTCAAAATCCATGCGATAAACTTGATTTAGCTTGAAATCAATGCGAAGTAGAAGGGTGAGCTTCAAATCCATGCAACACAAATGATTTAGCTTCAAATACTTGCGATATAAATGATATAGCTTCAAATGTAGGCGAAACAAACGAGTTAGCTTCTAATCCATGCGAAACTCATGATTTAGCTTCAAATCAATGCGATGTAGAAGGATGAGCTTCAAATCCATGCAACACAAATGATTTAGCTTCAAATACTTGCGATATAAATGATACAGCTTCAAATGCAGGCGAAACAAACGTGTTAGATTCTAATCCATGCGAAACTCATGATTTAGCTTCAAATCAATGCGATGTAGAAGGTTTACCTTCAAATCCATGCATAACAAATAATTTAGCTTCAAACACTTGGGACATAAGTGATATAGCTTCAAATGCAGACGATCAAACGAGTTAGCCTCAAAATCCATGCGATATACTTGATTTAGCTTGAAATCAATGCGAAGTAGAAGGATGATCTTCAAATCCATGCAACACAAATGATTTAGCTTCAAATGTAGGCGAAACAAACGTGTTAGCTTGTAATCCATGCGAAACTCATGATTTAGCTTCAAATCAATGCGATGTAGAAGGTTTACCTTCAAATCCATGCTGAACAAATGATTTAGCTTCAAACACTTGGGATATACGTGATATAGCTTCAAATGCAGGCAAAACAAACGTGTTAGATTGTAATCCATGCGAAACTCATGATTTAGCTTCAAATCAATGCGATGTAGAAGGTTTACCTTCAAATCCAAGCTTAACAAATGATTTAGCTTCAGACACTTGGGATATAAGTGATATAGCTTCAAATGCAGACGATCAAACGAGTTAGCTTCAAGTCCACGCGAAAAAAGTGGTTCAGCATCAGACATATGCGATATAAGTGATATAGCTTCAAATGCAGACGATCAAGCGAGTTAGCTTCAAGTCCACGCGAAAAAAGTGGTTTAGCTTCAGACATATGCGATATAAGTGATATAGCTTCAAATGCAGAAGACACAAACGAGTTATCTTCAAATCCATGCCATGCACTTGATTTAACTGAAAATCAATGCGATGTGAAGGTTTAGCTTCAAATCCATGCGAAACAAATGATTTAGTTTCAGATACTTGCGGTATAAATGATACAGATTCAAATGCAGACGAAACAAACGAGTTAGCTTCATATCTATGCGAAACACATGATTTAGTTTCAAATCAATGCGATGTAGAAGGTTTACCTTCAAATCCATGCTTAAAAAATGATTTAGCTTCAAACACTTGGGATATAAGTGATATGGCTTCAAATGCAGACGATCAAACGAGTTAGCTTCAAAATCCATCCGATAAACTTCATTTAGCTTGAAATCAATGCGAAGTAGAAGGGTGAGCTTCAAATCCATGCAACACAAATGATTTAGCTTCAAATAATTGCGATATAAATGATATAGCTTCAAATGTAGGCGAAACAAACGAGTTAGCTTCTAATCCATGCGAAACTCATGATTTAGCTTCAAATAAATGCGATGTAGAAGGTTTACCTTCAAATCCATGCTTAACAAATAATTTAGCTTCAAACACTTGGGACATAAGTGATATAGCTTCAAATGCAGACGATCAAACGAGTTAGCCTCAAAATCCATGCGATAAACTTGATTTAGCTTGAAATCAATGCGAAGTAGAAGGATGAGCTTCAAATCCATGCAACACAAATGATTTAGCTTCAAATAATTGCGATATAAATGATATAGCTTCAAATGTAGGCGAAACAAACGTGTTAGCTTGTAATCCATGCGAAACTCATGATTTAGCTTCAAATCAATGCGATGTAGAAGGTTTACCTTCAAATCCATGCTGAACAAATGATTTAGCTTCAAACACTTGGTATATACGTGATATAGCTTCAAATGCAGGCGAAACAAACGTGTTAGCTTCTAATCCATGCGAAACTCATGATTTAGCTTCAAATCAATGCGATGTAGAAGGTTTACCTTCAAATCCATGCTTATCAAATGATTTAGCTTCAAACACTTGGGATATACGTGATATAGCTTCAAATGCAGACGATCAAACGAGTTAGCTTCAAAATCCATTCGATAAACTTGATTTAGCTTCAAATCAATGCGAAGTAGAAGGATTAGCTTAAAATCCATGCAACACAAATGATTTAGCTTCAAATGCTTGCGATATAAATGATATAGCTTCAAATGCAGGCGAAACAAACGTGTTAGCTTCTAATCCATGCGAAACTCATGATTTAGCTTCAAATCAATGCGATGTAGAAGGTTTACCTTCAAATCCATGCTTAAAAAATGATTTAGCTTCAAACACTTGGGATATAAGTGATATGGCTTCAAATGCAGACGATCAAACGAGTTAGCTTCAAAATCCATGCGATAAACTTCATTTAGCTTCAAATCAATGCGATGTAGAAGGTTTACCTTCAAATCCATGCTTAACAAATGATTTAGCTTCAAATACTTGCGATATAAATGATATAGCTTCAAATGCAGGCGAAACAAACGTGTTAGCTTGTAATCCATGCGAATCTCATGATTTAGCTTCAAATCAATGCGATGTAGAAGGTTTACCTTCAAATCCATGCTGAACAAATGATTTAGCTTCAAACACTTGGGATATACGTGATATAGCTTCAAATGCAGGCGAAACAAACGTGTTAGATTGTAATCCATGCGAAACTCATGATTTAGCTTCAAATCAATGCGATGTAGAAGGTTTACCTTCAAATCCATGCTTAACAAATGATTTAGCTTCAAACACTTGGGATATACGTGATATAGCTTCAAATGCAGACGATCAAACGAGTTAGCCTCAAAATCCGTGCGATAAACTTGATTTAGCTTCAAATCAATGCGAAGTAGAAGGATTAGCTTCAAATCCATGCAACACAAATGATTTAGCTTCAGACACTTGGGATATAAGTGATATAGCTTCAAATGCAGACGATCAAACGAGTTAGCTTCAAGTCCACGCGAAAAAAGTGGTTTAGCTTCAGACATATGCGATATAAGTGATATAGCTTCAAATGCAGAAGACACAAACGAGTTATCTTCAAATCCATGCCATGCACTTGATTTAACTGAAAATCAATGCGATGTAGAAGGTTTAGCTTCAAATCCATGCGAAACAAATGATTTAGTTTCAGATACTTGCGGTATAAATGATACAGATTCAAATGGAGACGAAACAAACGAGTTAGCTTCATATCTATGCGAAACTCATGATTTAGCTTCAAATCAATGCGATGTAGAAGGTTTACCTTCAAATCCATGCTTAAAAAATGATTTAGCTTCAAACACTTGGGATATAAGTGATATGGCTTCAAATGCAGACGATCAAACGAGTTAGCTTCAAAATACATGCGATAAACTTCATTTAGCTTCAAATCAATGCGATGTAGATGGTTTATCTTCAAATCCATGCTTAACAAATGATTTAGCTTCAAATACTTGCGATATGAATGATATAGCTTCAAATGCAGGCGAAACAAACGTGTTAGCTTGTAATCCATGCGAAACTCATGATTTAGCTTCAAATCAATGCGATGTAGAAGGTTTAGCTTCAAATCCATGCGAAACAAATGATTTAGCTTCAAATCAATGCGATGTAGAAGGTTTAGCTTCAAATCCATGCGAAACAAATGATTTAGTTTCAGATACTTGCGGTATAAATGATACAGATTCAAATGCAGACGAAACAAACGAGTTAGCTTCATATCTATGCGAAACACATGATTTAGTTTCAAATCAATGCGATGTAGAAGGTTTACCTTCAAATCCATGCTTAAAAAATGATTTAGCTTCAAACACTTGGGATATAAGTGATATGGCTTCAAATGCAGATGATCAAACGAGTTAGCTTCAAAATCCATGCGATAAACTTCATTTAGCTTCAAATCAATGCGATGTAGAAGGTTTACCTTCAAATCCATGCTAAACAAATGATTTAGCTTCAAATACTTGCGATATAAATGATACAGCTTCAAATGCAGGCGAAACAAACGAGTTAGCTTCTAATCCATGCGAAACTCATGATTTAGCTTCAAATAAATGCGATGTAGAAGGTTTACCTTCAAATCCATGCTTAACAAATAATTTAGCTTCAAACACTTGGGATATAAGTGATATAGCTTCAAATGCAGACGATCAAACGAGTTAGCCTCAAAATCCATGCGATAAACTTGATTTAGCTTGAAATCAATGCGAAGTAGAAGGATGAGCTTCTAATCCATGCAACACAAATGATTTAGCTTCAAATACTTGCGATATAAATGATATAGATTCAAATGCAGGCGAAACACACGTGTTAGCTTCTAATCCATGCGAAACTCATGATTTAGCTTCAAATCAATGCGATGTAGAAGGTTTACCTTCAAATCCATGCTTAACAAATAATTTACCTTCAAACACTTGGGATATAAGTGATATAGCTTCAAATGCAGACGATCAAACGAATTAGCTTCAAAATCCATGCGATAAACTTGATTTAGCTTCAAATCAATGCGAAGTAGAAGGATTAGCTTCAAATCCATGCAACACAAATGATTTAGCTTCAGACACTTGGGATATAAGTGATATAGCTTCAAATGCAGACGATCAAACGAGTTAGCTTCAAGTCCACGCGAAAAAAGTGGTTTAGCTTCAGACATATGCGATATAAGTGATATAGCTTCAAATGCAGAAGACACAAACGAGTTATCTTCAAATCCATGCCATGCACTTGATTTAACTGAAAATCAATGCGATGTAGAAGGTTTAGCTTCAAATCCATGCGAAACAAATGATTTAGTTACAGATACTTGCGGTATAAATGATACAGATTCAAATGCAGACGAAACAAACGAGTTAGCTTCATATCTATGCGAAACACATGATTTAGTTTCAAATCAATGCGATGTAGAAGGTTTACCTTCAAATCCATGCTTAAAAAATGATTTAGCTTCAAACACTTGGGATATAAGTGATATGGCTTCAAATGCAGACGATCAAACGAGTTAGCTTCAAAATCCATGCGATAAACTTCATTTAGCTTCAAATACTTGCGATATAAATGATACAGCTTCAAATGCAGGCGAAACAAACGTGTTAGCTTGTAATCCATGCGAATCTCATGATTTAGCTTCAAATCAATGCGATGTAGAAGGTTTACCTCCAAATCCATGCTTAACAAATAATTTAGCTTCAAACACTTGGGATATAAGTGATATAGCTTCAAATGCAGAAGATCAAACGAGTTAGCCTCAAAATCCATGCTATAAACTTGATTTAGCTTCAAATCAATGCGAAGTAGAAGGGTGAGCTTCAAATCCATGCAACACAAATGATTTAGCTTCAAATACTTGCGATATAAATGATATAGCTTCAAATATAGGCGAAACAAACGAGTTAGCTTCTAATCCATGCGAAACTCATGATTTAGCTTCAAATCAATGCGATGTAGAAGGATGAGCTTCAAATCCATGCAACACAAATGATTTAGCTTCAAATACTTGCGATATAAATGATACAGCTTCAAATGCAGGCGAAACAAACGTGTTAGATTGTAATCCATGCGAAACTCATGATTTAGCTTCAAATCAATGCGATGCAGAAGGTTTACCTTCAAATCCATGCTTAACAAATAATTTAGCTTCGAACACTTGGGACATAAGTGATATAGCTTCAAATGCAGACGATCAAACGAGTTAGCCTCAAAATCCATGCGATATACTTGATTTAGCTTGAAATCAATGCGAAGTAGAAGGATGAGCTTCAAATCCATGCAACACAAATGATTTAGCTTCAAATGTAGGCGAAACAAACGTGTTAGCTTGTAATCCATGCGAATCTCATGATTTAGCTTCAAATCAATGCGATGTAGAAGGTTTACCTCCAAATCCATGCTTAACAAATAATTTAGCTTCAAACACTTGGGATATAAGTGATATAGCTTCAAATGCAGAAGATCAAACGAGTTAGCCTCAAAATCCATGCGAAACTCATGATTTAGCTTCAAATCAATGCGATGTAGAAGGTTTACCTTCAAATCCATGCTGAACAAATGATTTAGCTTCAAACACTTGGGATATACGTGATATAGCTTCAAATGCAGGCGAAACAAACGTGTTAGATTGTAATCCATGCGAAACTCATGATTTAGCTTCAAATCAATCCGATGTAGAAGGTTTACCTTCAAATCCATGCTTAACAAATGATTTAGCTTCAAACACTTGGGATATACGTGATATAGCTTCAAATGCAGACGATCAAACGAGTTAGCTTCCAAATCCATGCGACAAACTTGATTTAGCTTCAAATCAATGCGAAGTAGAAGGATTAGCTTAAAATCCATGCAACACAAATGATTTAGCTTCAAATACTTGCGATATAAATGATATAGCTTCAAATGCAGGCGAAACAAACGTGTTAGCTTCTAATCCATGCGAAACTCATGATTTAGCTTCAAATCAATGCGATGTAGAAGGTTTACCTTCAAATCCATGCTTAACAAATAATTTAGCTTCAAACACTTGGGATATAAGTGATATAGCTTCAAATGCAGACGATCAAACGAATTAGCTTCAAAATCCATGCGATAAACTTGATTTAGCTTCAAATCAATGCGAAGTAGAAGGATTAGCTTCAAATCCATGCAACACAAATGATTTAGCTTCAGACACTTGGGATATAAGTGATATAGCTTCAAATGCAGACGATCAAACGAGTTAGCTTCAAGTCCACGCGAAAAAAGTGGTTTAGCTTCAGACATTTGCGATATAAGTGATATAGCTTCAAATGCAGAAGACACAAACGAGTTGTCTTCAAATCCATGCCATGCACTTGATTTAGCTGAAAATCAATGCGATGTAGAAGGTTTAGCTTCAAATCCATGCGAAAGAAATGATTTAGTTTCAGATACTTGCGGTATAAATGATACAGACTCAAATGCAGACGAAACAAACGAGTTAGCTTCATATCTATGCGAAACACATGATTTAGCTTCAAATCAATGCGATGTAGAAGGTTTACCTTCAAATCCATGCTTAAAAAATGATGTAGCTTCAAACACTTGGGATATAAGTGATATGGCTTCAAATGTAGACGATCAAACGAGTTAGCTTCAAAATCCATGCGATAAACTTGATTTAGCTTCAAATCGATGCGATGTAGAAGGTTTACCTTCAAATCCATGCTTAACAAATAATTTAGCTTCAAACACTTGGATATAAGTGATATAGCTTCAAATGCAGACGATCAAACGAGTTAGCTTCAAAATCCATGCGATAAACTTGATTTAGCTTCAAATCGATGCGATGTAGAAGGTTTACCTTCAAATCCATGCTTAACAAATAATTTAGCTCAAAACTTGGGATATAAGTGATATAGCTTCAAATGCAGACGATCAAACGAGTTAGCTTCAAAATCCATGCGATAAACTTGATTAGCTTCAAATCAATGCGAAGTAGAAGGATGAGCTTCAAATCCATGTAACACAAATGATTTAGCTTCAAATACTTGCGATATAAATGATATAGCTTCAAATGTAGGCGAAACAAACGAGTTAGCTTCTAATCCATGCGAAACTCATGATTTAGCTTCAAATCAATGCGATGTAGAAGGTTTACCTTCAAATCCATGCTTAACAAATAATTTAGCTTCAAACACTTGGATATACGTGATATAGCTTCAAATGCAGGCGAAACAAACGTGTTAGATTGTAATCCATGCGAAACTCATGATTTAGCTTCAAATCAATCCGATGTAGAAGGTTTACCTTCAAATCCATGCTTAACAAATGATTTAGCTTCAAACACTTGGGATATACGTGATATAGCTTCAAATGCAGACGATCAAACGAGTTAGCTTCCAAATCCATGCGACAAACTTGATTTAGCTTCAAATCAATGCGAAGTAGAAGGATTAGCTTAAAATCCATGCAACACAAATGATTTAGCTTCAAATACTTGCGATATAAATGATATAGCTTCAAATGCAGGCGAAACAAACGTGTTAGCTTCTAATCCATGCGAAACTCATGATTTAGCTTCAAATCAATGCGATGTAGAAGGTTTACCTTCAAATCCATGCTTAACAAATAATTTAGCTTCAAACACTTGGGATATAAGTGATATAGCTTCAAATGCAGACGATCAAACGAATTAGCTTCAAAATCCATGCGATAACTTGATTTAGCTTCAAATCAATGCGAAGTAGAAGGATTAGCTTCAAATCCATGCAACACAAATGATTTAGCTTCAGACACTTGGGATATAAGTGATATAGCTTCAAATGCAGACGATCAAACGAGTTAGCTTCAAGTCCACGCGAAAAAAGTGGTTTAGCTTCAGACATTTGCGATATAAGTGATATAGCTTCAAATGCAGAAGACACAAACGAGTTGTCTTCAAATCCATGCCATGCACTTGATTTAGCTGAAAATCAATGCGATGTAGAAGGTTTAGCTTCAAATCCATGCGAACAAATGATTTAGTTTCAGATACTTGCGGTATAAATGATACAGACTCAAATGCAGACGAAACAAACGAGTTAGCTTCATATCTATGCGAAACACATGATTTAGCTTCAAATCAATGCGATGTAGAAGGTTTACCTTCAAATCCATGCTTAAAAAATGATTTAGCTTCAAACACTTGGGATATAAGTGATATGGCTTCAAATGTAGACGATCAAACGAGTTAGCTTCAAAATCCATGCGATAAACTTGATTTAGCTTCAAATCGATGCGATGTAGAAGGTTTACCTTCAAATCCATGCTTAACAAATAATTTAGCTTCAAACACTTGGGATATAAGTGATATAGCTTCAAATGCAGACGATCAAACGAGTTAGCTTCAAAATCCATGCGATAAACTTGATTTAGCTTCAAATCAATGCGAAGTAGAAGGATGAGCTTCAAATCCATGTAACACAAATGATTTAGCTTCAAATACTTGCGATATAAATGATATAGCTTCAAATGTAGGCGAAACAAACGAGTTAGCTTCTAATCCATGCGAAACTCATGATTTAGCTTCAAATCAATGCGATCTAGAAGGTTTACCTTCAAATCCATGCTTAACAAATAATTTAGCTTCAAACACTTGGGATATAAGTGATATAGCTTCAAATGCAGAAGATCAAACGAGTTAGCCTCAAAATCCATGCGATAAACTTGATTTAGCTTCAAATCAATGCGAAGTAGAAGGGTGAGCTTCAAATCCATGCAACACAAATGATTTAGCTTCAAATACTTGCGATATAAATGATATAGCTTCAAATGTAGGCGAAACAAACGAGTTAGCTTCTAATCCATGCGAAACTCATGATTTAGCTTCAAATAAATGCGATGTAGAAGGTTTACCTTCAAATCCATGCTTAACAAATAATTTTGCTTCAAACACTTGGGACATAAGTGATATAGCTTCAAATGCAGACGATCAAACGAGTTAGCCTCAAAATCCATGCGATAAACTTGATTTAGCTTGAAATCAATGCGAAGTAGAAGGATGAGCTTCAAATCCATGCAACACAAATGATTTAGCTTCAAATAATTGCGATATAAATGATATACCTTCAAATGTAGGCGAAACAAACGTGTTAGCTTGTAATCCATGCGAAACTCATGATTTAGCTTCAAATCAATGCGATGTAGAAGGTTTACCTTCAAATCCATGCTGAACAAATGATTTAGCTTCAAACACTTGGGATATACGTGATATAGCTTCAAATGCAGGCGAAACAAACGTGTTATATTGTAATCCATGCGAAACTCATGATTTAGCTTCAAATCAATGCGATGTAGAAGGATGAGCTTCAACTCCATGCAACACAAATGATTTAGCTTCAAATACTTGCGATATAAATGATATAGCTTCAAATGTAGGCGAAACAAACGTGTTAGCTTGTAATCCATGCGAAACTCATGATTTAGCTTGAAATCAATGCTATGTAGATGGTTTACCTTCAAATCCATGCTTAACAAATGATTTAGCTTCAAACACTTGGGATATACGTGATATAGCTTCAAATGCAGACGATCAAACGAGTTAGCTTCAAAATCCATGCGATAAACTTGATTTAGCTTCAAATCAATGCGAAGTAGAAGGATTAGCTTAAAATCCATGCAACACAAATGATTTAGCTTCAAATACTTGCGATATAAATGATATAGCTTCAAATGCAGGCGTAACAAACGTGTTAGCTTCTAATCCATGCGAAACTCATGATTTAGCTTCAAATCAATGCGATGTAGAAGGTTTACCTTCAAATCCATGATTAACAAATAATTTAGCTTCAAACACTTGGGATATAAGTGATATACCTTCAAATGCAGAAGATCAAACGAGTTAGCCTCAAAATCCATGCGATAAACTTGATTTAGCTTCAAATCAATGCGAAGTAGAAGGGTGAGCTTCAAATCCATGCAACACAAATGATTTAGCTTCAAATACTTGCTATATAAATGATATAGCTTCAAATGTAGGCGAAACAAACGAGTTAGCTTCTAATCCATGCGAAACTCATGATTTAGCTTCAAATAAATGTGATGTAGAAGGTTTACCTTCAAATCCATGCTTAACAAATAATTTAGCTTCAAACACTTGGGATATAAGTGATATAGCTTCAAATGCAGGCGATCAAACGAGTTAGCCTCAAAATCCATGCGATAAACTTGATTTAGCTTGAAATCAATGCGAAGTAGAAGGATGAGCTTCAAATCCATGCAACACAAATGATTTAGCTTCAAATAATTGCAATATAAATGATATAGCTTCAAATGTAGGCGAAACAAACGTGTTAGCTTGTAATCCATGCAAAACTCATGATTGAGCTTCAAATCAATGCGATGTAGAAGGTTTACCTTCAAATCCATGCTGAACAAATGATTTAGCTTCAAACACTTGGGATATACGTGATATAGCTTCAAATGCAGGCGAAACAAACGTGTTAAATTGTAATCCATGCGAAACTCATGATTTAGCTTCAAATCAATGCGATGTAGAAGGTTTACCTTCAAATCCATGCTTAACAAATGATTTAGCTTCAAACACTTGGGATATACGTGATATAGCTTCAAATGCAGACGATCAAATGAGTTAGCTTCAAAATCCATGCGATAAACTTGATTTAGCTTCAAATCAATGCGAAGTAGAAGGATTAGCTTAAAATCCATACAACACAAATGATTTAGCTTCAAATACTTGCGATATAAATGATATGGCTTCAAATGCAGGCGAAACAAACGTGTTAGCTTCTAATCCATGCGAAACTCATGATTTAGCTTCAAATCAATGCGATGTAGAAGGTTTACCTTCAAATCCATGCTTAACAAATAATTTAGCTACAAAAACTTGGGATATAAGTGATATAGCTTCAAATGCAGACGATCAAACGAATTAGCTTCAAAATCCATGCGATAAACTTGATTTAGCTTCAAATCAATGCGAAGTAGAAGGATTAGCTTCAAATCCATGCAACACAAATGATTTAGCTTCAGACACTTGGGATATAAGTGATATAGCTTCAAATGCAGACGATCAAACGAGTTAGCTTCAAGACCACGCGAAAAAAGTGGTTTAGCTTCAGACATATGCGATATAAGTGATATAGCTTCAAATGCAGAAGACACAAACGAGTTATATTCAAATCCATGCCATGCACTTGATTTAACTGAAAATCAATGCGATGTAGAAGGTTTAGTTTCAAATCCATGCGAAACAAATGATTTAGTTTCAGATACTTGCGGTATAAATGATACAGATTCAAATGCAGACGAAACAAACGAGTTAGCTTCATATCTATACGAAACACATGATTTAGTTTCAAATCAATGCGATGTAGATGGTTTACCTTCAAATCCATGCTTAAAAAATGATTTAGCTTCAAACACTTGGGATATAAGTGATATGGCTTCAAATGCAGACGATCAAACGAGTTAGCTTCAAAATCCATGCGATAAACTTCATTTAGCTTCAAATCAATGCGATGTAGAAGGTTTACCTTCAAATCCATGCTTAACAAATGATTTAGCTTCAAATACTTGCGATATAAATGATACAGCTTCAAATGCAGGCGAAACAAACGTGTTAGCTTGTAATCCATGCGAATCTCATGATTTAGCTTCAAATCAATGCGATGTAGAAGGTTTACCTCCAAATCCATGCTTAACAAATAATTTAGCTTCAAACACTTGGGATATAAGTGATATAGCTTCAAATGCAGAAGATCAAACGAGTTAGCCTCAAAATCCATGCGATAAACTTGATTTATCTTCAAATCAATGCGATGTAGAAGGATGAGCTTCAAATCCATGCAACACAAATGATTTAGCTTCAAATACTTGCGATATAAATGATACAGCTTCAAATGCAGGCGAAACAAACGTGTTAGATTCTAATCCATGCGAAACTCATGATTTAGCTTCAAATCAATGCGATGTAGAAGGTTTACCTTCAAATCCATGCATAACAAATAATTTAGCTTCAAACACTTGGGACATAAGTGATATAGCTTCAAATGCAGACGATCAAACGAGTTAGCCTCAAAATCCATGCGATATACTTGATTTAGCTTGAAATCAATGCGAAGTAGAAGGATGAGCTTCAAATCCATGCAACACAAATGATTTAGCTTCAAATGTAGGCGGAACAAACGTGTTAGCTTGTAATCCATGCGAAACTCATGATTTAGCTTCAAATCAATGCGATGTAGAAGGTTTACCTTCAAATCCATGCTGAACAAATGATTTAGCTTCTAACACTTGGGATATAAGTGATATAGCTTCAAATGCAGGAGAAACAAACGTATTAGATTGTAATCCATGCGAAACTCATGATTTAGCTTCAAATCAATGCGATGTAGAAGGTTTACCTTCAAATCCATGCTTAAAAAATGATTTAGCTTCAAACACTTGGGATATAAGTGATATGGCTTCAAATGCAGACGATCAAACGAGTTAGCTTCAAAATACATGCGATAAACTTCATTTAGCTTCAAATCAATGCGATGTAGAAGGTTTATCTTCAAATCCATGCTTAACAAATGATTTAGCTTCAAATACTTGCGATAAAAATGATATAGCTTCAAATGCAGGCGAAACAAACGTGTTAGCTTGTAATCCATGCGAAACTCATGATTTAGCTTCAAATCAATGCGATGTAGAAGGTTTAGCTTCAAATCCATGCGAAACAAATGATTTAGTTTCAGATACTTGCGGTATAAATGATACAGATTCAAATGCAGACGAAACAAACGAGTTAGCTTCATATCTATGCGAAACACATGATTTAGTTTCAAATCAATGCGATGTAGAAGGTTTACCTTCAAATCCATGCTTAAAAAATGATTTAGCTTCAAACACTTGGGATATAAGTGATATGGCTTCAAATGCAGACGATCAAACGAGTTAGCTTCAAAATCCATGCGATAAACTTCATTTAGCTTCAAATCAATGCGATGTAGAAGGTTTACCTTCAAATCCATGCTTAACAAATGATTTAGCTTCAAATACTTGCGATATAAATGATACAGCTTCAAATGCAGGCGAAACAAACGAGTTAGCTTCTAATCCATGCGAAACTCATGATTTAGCTTCAAATAAATGCGATGTAGAAGGTTTACCTTCAAATCCATGCTTAACAAATAATTTAGCTTCAAACACTTGGGATATAAGTGATATAGCTTCAAATGCAGACGATCAAACGAGTTAGCCTCAAAATCCATGCGATAAACTTGATTTAGCTTGAAATCAATGCGAAGTAGAAGGGTGAGCTTCAAATCCATGCAACACAAATGATTTAGCTTCAAATACTTGCGATATAAATGATATAGCTTCAAATGTAGGCGAAACAAACGAGTTAGCTTCTAATCCATGCGAAACTCATGATTTAGCTTCAAATCAATGCGATGTAGAAGGATGAGCTTCAAATCCATGCAACACAAATGATTTAGCTTCAAATACTTGCGATATAAATGATACAGCTTCAAATGCAGGCGAAACAAACGTGTTAGATTCTAATCCATGCGAAACTCATGATTTAGCTTCAAATCAATGCGATGTAGAAGGTTTACCTTCAAATCCATGCATAACAAATAATTTAGCTTCAAACACTTGGGACATAAGTGATATAGCTTCAAATGCAGACGATCAAACGAGTTAGCCTCAAAATCCATGCGATATACTTGATTTAGCTTGAAATCAATGCGAAGTAGAAGGATGAGCTTCAAATCCATGCAACACAAATGATTTAGCTTCAAATGTAGGCGGAACAAACGTGTTAGCTTGTAATCCATGCGAAACTCATGATTTAGCTTCAAATCAATGCGATGTAGAAGGTTTACCTTCAAATCCATGCTGAACAAATGATTTAGCTTCAAACACTTGGGATATACGTGATATAGCTTCAAATGCAGGCAAAACAAACGTGTTAGATTGTAATCCATGCGAAACTCATGATTTAGCTTCAAATCAATGCGATGTAGAAGGTTTACCTTCAAATCCAAGCTTAACAAATGATTTAGCTTCAGACACTTGGGATATAAGTGATATAGCTTCAAATGCAGACGATCAAACGAGTTAGCTTCAAGTCCACGCGAAAAAAGTGGTTCAGCATCAGACATATGCGATATAAGTGATATAGCTTCAAATGCAGACGATCAAGCGAGTTAGCTTCAAGTCCACGCGAAAAAAGTGGTTTAGCTTCAGACATATGCGATATAAGTGATATAGCTTCAAATGCAGAAGACACAAACGAGTTATCTTCAAATCCATGTCATGCACTTGATTTAACTGAAAATCAATGCGATGTAGAAGGTTTAGCTTCAAATCCATGCGAAACAAATGATTTAGTTTCAGATACTTGCGGTATAAATGATACAGATTCAAATGCAGACGAAACAAACGAGTTAGCTTCATATCTATGCGAAACACATGATTTAGTTTCAAATCAATGCGATGTAGAAGGTTTACCTTCAAATCCATGCTTAAAAAATGATTTAGCTTCAAACACTTGGGATATAAGTGATATGGCTTCAAATGCAGACGATCAAACGAGTTAGCTTCAAAATCCATGCGATAAACTTCATTTAGCTTCAAATCAATGCAATGTAGAAGGTTTACCTTCAAATCCATGCTTAACAAATGATTTAGCTTCAAACACTTGGGATATACGTGATATAGCTTCAAATGCAGACGATCAAACGAGTTAGCTTCAAAATCCATTCGATAAACTTGATTTAGCTTCAAATCAATGCGAAGTAGAAGGATTAGCTTAAAATCCATGCAACACAAATGATTTAGCTTCAAATACTTGCGATATAAATGATATAGCTTCAAATGCAGGCGAAACAAACGTGTTAGCTTCTAATCCATGCGAAACTCATGATTTAGCTTCAAATCAATGCGATGTAGAAGGTTTACCTTCAAATCCATGCTTAAAAAATGATTTAGCTTCAAACACTTGGGATATAAGTGATATGGCTTCAAATGCAGACGATCAAACGAGTTAGCTTCAAAATCCATGCGATAAACTTCATTTAGCTTCAAATCAATGCGATGTAGAAGGTTTACCTTCAAATCCATGCTTAACAAATGATTTAGCTTCAAATACTTGCGATATAAATGATATAGCTTCAAATGCAGGCGAAACAAACGTGTTAGCTTGTAATCCATGCGAATCTCATGATTTAGCTTCAAATCAATGCGATGTAGAAGGTTTACCTTCAAATCCATGCTGAACAAATGATTTAGCTTCAAACACTTGGGATATACGTGATATAGCTTCAAATGCAGGCGAAACAAACGTGTTAGATTGTAATCCATGCGAAACTCATGATTTAGCTTCAAATCAATGCGATGTAGAAGGTTTACCTTCAAATCCATGCTTAACAAATGATTTAGCTTCAAACACTTGGGATATACGTGATATAGCTTCAAATGCAGACGATCAAACGAGTTAGCCTCAAAATCCGTGCGATAAACTTGATTTAGCTTCAAATCAATGCGAAGTAGAAGGATTAGCTTCAAATCCATGCAACACAAATGATTTAGCTTCAGACACTTGGGATATAAGTGATATAGCTTCAAATGCAGACGATCAAACGAGTTAGCTTCAAGTCCACGCGAAAAAAGTGGTTTAGCTTCAGACATATGCGATATAAGTGATATAGCTTCAAATGCAGAAGACACAAACGAGTTATCTTCAAATCCATGCCATGCACTTGATTTAACTGAAAATCAATGCGATGTAGAAGGTTTAGCTTCAAATCCATGCGAAACAAATGATTTAGTTTCAGATACTTGCGGTATAAATGATACAGATTCAAATGCAGACGAAACAAACGAGTTAGCTTCATATCTATGCGAAACACATGATTTAGTTTCAAATCAATGCGATGTAGAAGGTTTACCTTCAAATCAATGCTTAACAAATAATTTAGCTTCAAACACTTGGCATATAAGTGATATAGCTTCAAATGCAGACGATCAAACGAGTTAGCTTCAAAATCCATGCGATAAACTTGATTTAGCTTCAAATCCATGCATAGTAGAAGGATTAGCTTCAAATCCATGCAACACAAATGATTTAGCTTCAAATACTTGCGATATAAATGATATAGCTTCAAATGCAGGCGAATCAAACGAGTTAGTTTCTAATCCATGCGAAACTCATGATTTAGCTTCAAATCAATGCGATGTAGAAGGTTTACCTTCAAATCAATGCTTAACAAATAATTTAGCTTCAAACATTTGGCATATAAGTGATATAGCTTCAAATGCAGACGATCAAACGAGTTAGCTTCAAAATCCATGCGATAAACTTGATTTAGCTTCAAATCCATGCGTAGTAGAAGGATTAGCTTCAAATCCATGCAACACAAATGATTTAGCTTCAAATACTTGCGATATAAATGATATAGCTTCAAATGCAGGCCTAACAAACGAGTTAGCTTCTAATCCATGCGAAACTCATGATTTAGCTTCAAATCAATGCGATGTAGAAGGTTTACCTTCAAATCCATGCACAACAAATGATTTAGCTTCAGACACTTGGGATATAAGTGATATAGCTTCAAATGCAGACGATCAAACGAGTTAGCTTCAAGTCCACGCGAAACAAGTGATTTAGCTTCAGACATTTGCGATATAAGTGATATAGCTTCAAATGCAGGCCTAACAAACGAGTTATCTTCTAATCAATGCGAAACTCATGATTTAGCTTCAAATCAATGCGATGTAGAAGGTTTACCTTCAAATCCATGCACAACAAATGATTTGGCTTCAGACACTTGGGATATAAGTGATATAGCTTCAAATGCAGACGATCAAACGAGTTAGCTTCAAGTCCACGCGAAACAAGTGATTTAGCTTCAGACACTTGCGATATAAGTGATATAGCTTCAAATGCAGAAGAAACAATTGAGTTATCTTCAAATCCATGCCATGCACTTGATTTAGCTTCAAATCAATGCGATGTAGAAGGTTTACCTTCAAATCCATGCGAAACAAATTATTTAGCTTCAAACACTTGGGATATAAGTGGTATAGCTTCAAATGCAGACGATCAAACGAGTTAGCTTCTAATCCATGCGAAACTCATGATTTAGCTTCAAATCAATGCGATGTAGAAGCTTTACCTTCAAATCCATGCTTAACAAATGATTTAGCTTCAAACACTTGGGATATAAATGATATAGCTTTAAATGCAGACGTTCAACCGAGTTAGCTTCAAAATTCATGCGATAATCTTGATTTAGCTTCAAATCAATGCGAAGTAGACGGATTAGCTTCAAATCCATGCAACACAAATGATTTAGCTTCAAATACTTGCGATATAAATGATATAGCTTCAAATGCAGGCGAAACAAACGTGTTAGCTTCTAATCCATGCGAAACTCATGATTTAGCTTCAAATCAATGCGATGTAGAAGGTTTACCTTCAAATCCATGCACAACAAATGATTTAGCTTCAGACACTTGGGATATAAGTGATATAGCTTCAAATGCAGACGATCAAACGAGTTAGCTTCAAAATCCATGCGATAAACTTGATTTAGATTCAAATCAATGCAATGTAGAAGGTTTACCTTCAAATCCATGCTTAACAAATGATTTAGCTTCAAACACTTGGGATATAAGTGATATAGCTTCAAATGCAGACGATCAAACGAGTTAGCTTCTAAATTCATGCGATAAACTTGATTTAGCTTCAAATCAATGCGAAGTAGAAGGATGAGCTTCAAATCCATGCAACAAAGATGATTTAGCTTCAAATACTTGCGATATAAATGATATAGCTTCAAATGCAGGCGAAACAAACGTGTTAGCTTCTAATCCATGCGAAACTCATGATTTAGCTTCAAATCAATGCGATGTAGAAGGTTTACCTTCAAATCCATGCACAACAAATGATTTAGCTTCAGACACTTGGGATATAAGTGATTTAGCTTCAAATGCAGACGATCAAACGAGTTAGCTTCAAGTCCACGCGAAACAAGTGATTTAGCTTCAGACACTTGCGATATAAGTGATATAGCTTCAAATGCAGAAGAAACAAACGAGTTATCTTCAAATCCATGCCATGCACTTGATTTAGCTGAAAATCAATGCGATGTAGAAGGATGAGCTTCAAATCCATGCAACAAAGATGATTTAGCTTCAAATACTTGCGATATAAATGATATAGCTTCAAATGCAGGCGAAACAAACGTGTTAGCTTCTAATCCATGCGAAACTCATGATTTAGCTTCAAATCAATGCGATGTAGAAGGTTTACCTTCAAATCCATGCACAACAAATGATTTAGCTTCAGACACTTGGGATATAAGTGATTTAGCTTCAAATGCAGACGATCAAACGAGTTAGCTTCAAGTCCACGCGAAACAAGTGATTTAGCTTCAGACACTTGCGATATAAGTGATATAGCTTCAAATGCAGAAGAAACAAACGAGTTATCTTCAAATCCATGCCATGCACTTGATTTAGCTGAAAATCAATGCGATGTAGAAGGATGAGCTTCAAATCCATGCAACACAAATGATTTAGCTTCAAATACTTGCGATATAAATGATATAGCTTCAAATGCAGGCGAAACAAACGAGTTAGCTTCTAATCCATGCGAAACTCATGATTTAGCTTCAAATCAATGCGATGTAGAAGGTTTACCTTCAAATCCATGCAACACAAATGATTCAGCTTCAAATACTTGCGATATAAATGATATAGCTTCAAATGCAGGCGAAACAAAAGTGTTAGCTTCTAATCCATGCGAAACTCATGATTTAGCTTCAAATCAATGCTATGTTGAAGATTTACCTTCAAATCCATGCTTAACAAATAATTTAGCTTCAAACACTTGGGATATAGGTGATATAGCTTCAAATGCAGACGATCAAACGAGTTAGCTTCAAAATCCATGCGATAAACTTGATTTAGCTTCAAATAAATGCGAAGTAGAAGGTTTACCTTCAAATCCATGCTTAACAAATGATTTAGCTTCAAATACTTGCGATATAAATGATATAGCTCCAAATGCAGGCGAAACAAACGTGTTAGCTTCTAATCCATGCGAAACTCATGATTTAGCTTCAAATCAATGCGATGTAGAAGGTTTACCTTCAAATCCATGCTTAAAAAATGATTCAGCTTCAAACACTTGAGATATAAGTGATATGGCATCAAATGCAGACGATCAAACGAGATAGCTTCATAATCCATGCGATAAACTTGATTTAGCTTCAAATCAATGCGAAGTAGAAGGCTTAGCTTCAAATCCATGCGAAACAAATAATTTAGGTTCATATACTTGCGGTATAAATGATACAGCTTAAAATGCAGACGAAACAAACGAGTTAGCTTCATATCTATGCGAAACACATGATTTAGCTTCAAATCAATGCGATGTAGAAGGTTTACCTTCAAATCCATGCTTAACAAATGACTTAGCTTCAAATACCTGCGATATAAATGATATAGCTTCAAATGCAGGCGAAACAAACGTGTTAGCTTCTAATCCATGCGAAACTCATGATTTAGCTTCAAATCAATGCGATGTAGAAGGTTTACCTTCAAATCCATGCTTAACAAATGATTTAGCATCAAACACTTGGGATATAAGTGATATAGCTTCAAATGCAGACGATCAAACGAGTTAGCTTCAAAATCCATGCGATAAACTTGATTTAGCTTCAAATCAATGCGAAGTAGAAGGATTAGCTTAAAATCCATGCAACACAAATGATTTAGCTTCAAATACTTGCGATATAAATGATATAGCTTCAAATGCAGGCGAAACAAATGTGTTAGCTTCTAATCCATGCGAAACACGTGATTTAGCTTCAAATCAATGCGATGTAGAAGGTTCAGCTTCAAATCCATGCTTAACAAATGATTTAGCATCAAACACTTGGGATATAAGTGATATAGCTTCAAATGCAGACGATCAAACGAGTTAGCTTCAAAATCCATGCGATAAACTTGATTTAGCTTCAAATCAATGCGAAGTAGAAGGATTAGCTTAAAATCCATGCAACACAAATGATTTAGCTTCAAATACTTGCGATATAAATGATATAGCTTCAAATGCAGGCGAAACAAACGAGTTAGCTTCATATCTATGCGAAACACGTGATTTAGCTTCAAATCAATGCGATGTAGAAGGTTTACCTTCAAATCCATGCATAACAAATAATTTAGCTTCAAACACTTGGGACATAAGTGATATAGCTTCAAATGCAGACGATCAAACGAGTTAGCCTCAAAATCCATGCGATATACTTGATTTAGCTTGAAATCAATGCGAAGTAGAAGGATGAGCTTCAAATCCATGCAACACAAATGATTTAGCTTCAAATGTAGGCGGAACAAACGTGTTAGCTTGTAATCCATGCGAAACTCATGATTTAGCTTCAAATCAATGCGATGTAGAAGGTTTACCTTCAAATCCATGCTGAACAAATGATTTAGCTTCAAACACTTGGGATATACGTGATATAGCTTCAAATGCAGGCAAAACAAACGTGTTAGATTGTAATCCATGCGAAACTCATGATTTAGCTTCAAATCAATGCGATGTAGAAGGTTTACCTTCAAATCCAAGCTTAACAAATGATTTAGCTTCAGACACTTGGGATATAAGTGATATAGCTTCAAATGCAGACGATCAAACGAGTTAGCTTCAAGTCCACGCGAAAAAAGTGGTTCAGCATCAGACATATGCGATATAAGTGATATAGCTTCAAATGCAGACGATCAAGCGAGTTAGCTTCAAGTCCACGCGAAAAAAGTGGTTTAGCTTCAGACATATGCGATATAAGTGATATAGCTTCAAATGCAGAAGACACAAACGAGTTATCTTCAAATCCATGTCATGCACTTGATTTAACTGAAAATCAATGCGATGTAGAAGGTTTAGCTTCAAATCCATGCGAAACAAATGATTTAGTTTCAGATACTTGCGGTATAAATGATACAGATTCAAATGCAGACGAAACAAACGAGTTAGCTTCATATCTATGCGAAACACATGATTTAGTTTCAAATCAATGCGATGTAGAAGGTTTACCTTCAAATCCATGCTTAAAAAATGATTTAGCTTCAAACACTTGGGATATAAGTGATATGGCTTCAAATGCAGACGATCAAACGAGTTAGCTTCAAAATCCATGCGATAAACTTCATTTAGCTTCAAATCAATGCGATGTAGAAGGTTTACCTTCAAATCCATGCTTAACAAATAATTTAGCTTCAAACACTTGGGATATAAGTGATATAGCTTCAAATGCAGAAGATCAAACGAGTTAGCCTCAAAATCCATGCGATAAACTTGATTTATCTTCAAATCAATGCGAAGTAGAAGGGTGAGCTTCAAATCCATGCAACACAAATGATTTAGCTTCAAATACTTGCGATATAAATGATATAGCTTCAAATGTAGGCGAAACAAACGTGTTAGCTTCTAATCCATGCGAAACTCATGATTTAGCTTCAAATCAATGCAATGTAGAAGGTTTACCTTCAAATCCATGCTTAACAAATGATTTAGCTTCAAACACTTGGGATATACGTGATATAGCTTCAAATGCAGACGATCAAACGAGTTAGCTTCAAAATCCATTCGATAAACTTGATTTAGCTTCAAATCAATGCGAAGTAGAAGGATTAGCTTAAAATCCATGCAACACAAATGATTTAGCTTCAAATACTTGCGATATAAATGATATAGCTTCAAATGCAGGCGAAACAAACGTGTTAGCTTCTAATCCATGCGAAACTCATGATTTAGCTTCAAATCAATGCGATGTAGAAGGTTTACCTTCAAATCCATGCTTAAAAAATGATTTAGCTTCAAACACTTGGGATATAAGTGATATGGCTTCAAATGCAGACGATCAAACGAGTTAGCTTCAAAATCCATGCGATAAACTTCATTTAGCTTCAAATCAATGCGATGCAGAAGGTTTACCTTCAAATCCATGCTTAACAAATGATTTAGCTTCAAATACTTGCGATATAAATGATATAGCTTCAAATGCAGGCGAAACAAACGTGTTAGCTTGTAATCCATGCGAATCTCATGATTTAGCTTCAGATCAATGCGATGTAGAAGGTTTACCTTCAAATCCATGCTGAACAAATGATTTAGCTTCAAACACTTGGGATATACGTGATATAGCTTCAAATGCAGGCGAAACAAACGTGTTAGATTGTAATCCATGCGAAACTCATGATTTAGCTTCAAATCAATGCGATGTAGAAGGTTTACCTTCAAATCCATGCTTAACAAATGATTTAGCTTCAAACACTTGGGATATACGTGATATAGCTTCAAATGCAGACGATCAAACGAGTTAGCCTCAAAATCCGTGCGATAAACTTGATTTAGCTTCAAATCAATGCGAAGTAGAAGGATTAGCTTCAAATCCATGCAACACAAATGATTTAGCTTCAGACACTTGGGATATAAGTGATATAGCTTCAAATGCAGACGATCAAACGAGTTAGCTTCAAGTCCACGCGAAAAAAGTGGTTTAGCTTCAGACATATGCGATATAAGTGATATAGCTTCAAATGCAGAAGACACAAACGAGTTATCTTCAAATCCATGCCATGCACTTGATTTAGCTGAAAATCAATGCGATGTAGAAGGATGAGCTTCAAATCCATGCAACAAAGATGATTTAGCTTCAAATACTTGCGATATAAATGATATAGCTTCAAATGCAGGCGAAACAAACGTGTTAGCTTCTAATCCATGCGAAACTCATGATTTAGCTTCAAATCAATGCGATGTAGAAGGTTTACCTTCAAATCCATGCACAACAAATGATTTAGCTTCAGACACTTGGGATATAAGTGATTTAGCTTCAAATGCAGACGATCAAACGAGTTAGCTTCAAGTCCACGCGAAACAAGTGATTTAGCTTCAGACACTTGCGATATAAGTGATATAGCTTCAAATGCAGAAGAAACAAACGAGTTATCTTCAAATCCATGCCATGCACTTGATTTAGCTGAAAATCAATGCGATGTAGAAGGATGAGCTTCAAATCCATGCAACACAAATGATTTAGCTTCAAATACTTGCGATATAAATGATATAGCTTCAAATGCAGGCGAAACAAACGAGTTAGCTTCTAATCCATGCGAAACTCATGATTTAGCTTCAAATCAATGCGATGTAGAAGGTTTACCTTCAAATCCATGCAACACAAATGATTCAGCTTCAAATACTTGCGATATAAATGATATAGCTTCAAATGCAGGCGAAACAAAAGTGTTAGCTTCTAATCCATGCGAAACTCATGATTTAGCTTCAAATCAATGCTATGTTGAAGATTTACCTTCAAATCCATGCTTAACAAATAATTTAGCTTCAAACACTTGGGATATAGGTGATATAGCTTCAAATGCAGACGATCAAACGAGTTAGCTTCAAAATCCATGCGATAAACTTGATTTAGCTTCAAATAAATGCGAAGTAGAAGGTTTACCTTCAAATCCATGCTTAACAAATGATTTAGCTTCAAATACTTGCGATATAAATGATATAGCTTCAAATGCAGGCGAAACAAACGTGTTAGCTTCTAATCCATGCGAAACTCATGATTTAGCTTCAAATCAATGCGATGTAGAAGGTTTACCTTCAAATCCATGCTTAAAAAATGATTCAGCTTCAAACACTTGGGATATAAGTGATATGGCATCAAATGCAGACGATCAAACGAGATAGCTTCATAATCCATGCGATAAACTTGATTTAGCTTCAAATCAATGCGAAGTAGAAGGCTTAGCTTCAAATCCATGCGAAACAAATAATTTAGGTTCATATACTTGCGGTATAAATGATACAGCTTAAAATGCAGACGAAACAAACGAGTTAGCTTCATATCTATGCGAAACACATGATTTAGCTTCAAATCAATGCGATGTAGAAGGTTTACCTTCAAATCCATGCTTAACAAATGACTTAGCTTCAAATACCTGCGATATAAATGATATAGCTTCAAATGCAGGCGAAACAAACGTGTTAGCTTCTAATCCATGCGAAACTCATGATTTAGCTTCAAATCAATGCGATGTAGAAGGTTTACCTTCAAATCCATGCTTAACAAATGATTTAGCATCAAACACTTGGGATATAAGTGATATAGCTTCAAATGCAGACGATCAAACGAGTTAGCTTCAAAATCCATGCGATAAACTTGATTTAGCTTCAAATCAATGCGAAGTAGAAGGATTAGCTTAAAATCCATGCAACACAAATGATTTAGCTTCAAATACTTGCGATATAAATGATATAGCTTCAAATGCAGGCGAAACAAATGTGTTAGCTTCTAATCCATGCGAAACACGTGATTTAGCTTCAAATCAATGCGATGTAGAAGGTTCAGCTTCAAATCCATGCTTAACAAATGATTTAGCATCAAACACTTGGGATATAAGTGATATAGCTTCAAATGCAGACGATCAAACGAGTTAGCTTCAAAATCCATGCGATAAACTTGATTTAGCTTCAAATCAATGCGAAGTAGAAGGATTAGCTTAAAATCCATGCAACACAAATGATTTAGCTTCAAATACTTGCGATATAAATGATATAGCTTCAAATGCAGGCGAAACAAATGTGTTAGCTTCTAATCCATGCCAAACACGTGATTTAGCTTCAAATCAATGCGATGTAGAAGGTTTACCTTCAAATCCATGCTTAAAAAATGATTTAGCTTCAAATACTTGCGATTTAAATGATATAGCTTCAAATGCAGACGATCAAACGAGTTAGCTTCAAAATCCATGCGATAAACTTGATTTAGCTTCAAATCCATGCGTAGTAGAAGGATTAGCTTCAAATCCATGCGAAAGAAATGATTTAGGTTCAGATACTTGCGGTATAAATGATACAGCTTCAAATGCAGACGAAACAAACGAGTTAGCTTCATATCTATGCGAAACACGTGATTTAGCTTCAAATCAATGCGATGTAGAAGGTTTACCTTCAAATCCATGCTTAACAAATGATTTAGCTTCAAATACTTGCGATATAAATGATATAGCTTTAAATGCAGGCGAAACAAACGAGTTCGCTTCTAATCCATGCGAAACTCATGATCTAGCTTCAAAATCCATGCGATAAACTTGATTTAGCTTCAAATCAATGCGAAGTAGTAGGCTTAGCTTCAAATCCATGCGAAAGAAATGATTTAGGTTCAGATACTTGCGGTATAAATGATACAGCTTCAAATGCAGACGAAAAAAACGAGTTAGCTTCATATCTATGCGAAACACATGATTTAGCTTCAAATCAATGCGATGTAGAAGGTTTACCTTCAAATCCATGCTTAACAAATGATTTAGCTTCAAATACTTGCGATATAAATGATATAGCTTCAAATGCAGGCGAAACAAACGAGTTAGCCTCTAATCCATTCGAAACTCATGATTTAGCTTCAAATCAATGCGATGTAGAAGGTTTACCTTCAAATCCATGCTTAACAAATGACTTAGCTTCAAATACTTGCGATTTAAATGATATAGCTTCAAATGCAGACGATCAAACGAGTTAGCTTCAAAATCCATGCGATAAACTTGATTTAGCTTCAAATCCATGCGTAGTAGAAGGATTAGCTTCAAATCCATGCAACACAAATGATTTAGCTTCAAATACTTGCGATATAAATGATATAGCTTCAAATGCAGGCCTAACAAACGAGTTAGCTTCTAATCCATGCGAAACTCATGATTTAGCTTCAAATCAATGCGATGTAGAAGGTTTACCTTCAAATCCATGCACAACAAATGATTTACCTTCAGACACTTGGGATATGTGATATAGCTTCAAATGCAGACGATCAAACGAGTTAGCTTCAAGTCCACGCGAAACAAGCGATTTAGCTTCAGACACTTGCGATATAAGTGATATAGCTTCAAATGCAGAAGAAACAAACGAGTTATCTTCAAATCCATGCCATGCACTTGATTTAGCTGAACATCAATGCGATGTAGAAGGATGAGCTTCAAATCCATGCAACACAAATGATTTAGCTTCAAATACTTGCGATATAAATGATATAGCTTCAAATGCAGGCGAAACAAACGAGTTAGCTTCTAATCCATGCGAAACTCATGATTTAGCTTCAAATCAATGCGATGTAGAAGGTTTACCTTTCAATCCAATGCTTAACAAATAATTTAGCTTCAAACACTTGGCATATAAGTGATATAGCTTCAAATACAGACAATCAAACGAGTTAGCTTCAAAATCCATGCGATAAACTTGATTTAGCTTCAAATCCATGCGTAGTAGAAGGATTAGCTTAAAATCCATGCAACACAAAAGATTTAGCTTCAAATACTTGCGATATAAATGATATAGCTTCAAATGCAGGCGAAACAAATGTGTTAGCTTCTAATCCATGCGAAACACGTGATTTAGCTTCAAATCAATGCGATGTAGAAGGTTCAGCTTCAAATCCATGCTTAACAAATGATTTAGCATCAAACACTTGGGATATAAGTGATATAGCTTCAAATGCAGACGATCAAACGAGTTAGCTTCAAAATCCATGCGATAAACTTGATTTAGCTTCAAATCAATGCGAAGTAGAAGGATTAGCTTAAAATCCATGCAACACAAATGATTTAGCTTCAAATACTTGCGATATAAATGATATAGCTTCAAATGCAGGCGAAACAAATGTGTTAGCTTCTAATCCATGCCAAACACGTGATTTAGCTTCAAATCAATGCGATGTAGAAGGTTTACCTTCAAATCCATGCTTAAAAAATGATTTAGCTTCAAATACTTGCGATTTAAATGATATAGCTTCAAATGCAGACGATCAAACGAGTTAGCTTCAAAATCCATGCGATAAACTTGATTTAGCTTCAAATCCATGCGTAGTAGAAGGATTAGCTTCAAATCCATGCGAAAGAAATGATTTAGGTTCAGATACTTGCGGTATAAATGATACAGCTTCAAATGCAGACGAAACAAACGAGTTAGCTTCATATCTATGCGAAACACGTGATTTAGCTTCAAATCAATGCGATGTAGAAGGTTTACCTTCAAATCCATGCTTAACAAATGATTTAGCTTCAAATACTTGCGATATAAATGATATAGCTTTAAATGCAGGCGAAACAAACGAGTTCGCTTCTAATCCATGCGAAACTCATGATTTAGCTTCAAAATCCATGCGATAAACTTGATTTAGCTTCAAATCAATGCGAAGTAGTAGGCTTAGCTTCAAATCCATGCGAAAGAAATGATTTAGGTTCAGATACTTGCGGTATAAATGATACAGCTTCAAATGCAGACGAAAAAAACGAGTTAGCTTCATATCTATGCGAAACACATGATTTAGCTTCAAATCAATGCGATGTAGAAGGTTTACCTTCAAATCCATGCTTAACAAATGATTTAGCTTCAAATACTTGCGATATAAATGATATAGCTTCAAATGCAGGCGAAACAAACGAGTTAGCCTCTAATCCATTCGAAACTCATGATTTAGCTTCAAATCAATGCGATGTAGAAGGTTTACCTTCAAATCCATGCTTAACAAATGACTTAGCTTCAAATACTTGCGATTTAAATGATATAGCTTCAAATGCAGACGATCAAACGAGTTAGCATCAAAATCCATGCGATAAACTTGATTTAGCTTCAAATCCATGCGTAGTAGAAGGATTAGCTTCAAATCCATGCAACACAAATGATTTAGCTTCAAATACTTGCGATATAAATGATATAGCTTCAAATGCAGGCCTAACAAACGAGTTAGCTTCTAATCCATGCGAAACTCATGATTTAGCTTCAAATCAATGCGATGTAGAAGGTTTACCTTCAAATCCATGCACAACAAATGATTTAGCTTCAGACACTTGGGATATGTGATATAGCTTCAAATGCAGACGATCAAACGAGTTAGCTTCAAGTCCACGCGAAACAAGCGATTTAGCTTCAGACACTTGCGATATAAGTGATATAGCTTCAAATGCAGAAGAAACAAACGAGTTATCTTCAAATCCATGCCATGCACTTGATTTAGCTGAACATCAACGCGATGTAGAAGGATGAGCTTCAAATCCATGCAACACAAATGATTTAGCTTCAAATACTTGCGATATAAATGATATAGCTTCAAATGCAGGCGAAACAAACGAGTTAGCTTCTAATCCATGCGAAACTCATGATTTAGCTTCAAATCAATGCGATGTAGAAGGTTTACCTTTCAATCCAATGCTTAACAAATAATTTAGCTTCAAACACTTGGCATATAAGTGATATAGCTTCAAATACAGACAATCAAACGAGTTAGCTTCAAAATCCATGCGATAAACTTGATTTAGCTTCAAATCCATGCGTAGTAGAAGGATTAGCTTCAAATCCATGCAACACATATGATTTAGCTTAAAATACTTGCGATATAAATGATATAGCTTCAAATGCAGGCCTAACAAACGAGTTAGCTTCTAATCCATGCGAAAGTCATGATTTAGCTTCAAATCAATGCGATGTAGAAGGTTTACCTTCAAATCCATGCTTAACAAATGATTTAGCTTCAAACACTTGGGATATAAGTGATATAGCTTCAAAGGCAGAAGATCAAACGAGTTAGCTTCAAAATTCATGCGGTAAACTTGATTTAGCTTCAAATCAATGCGAAGTAGTAGGATTGGCTTAAAATCCATGCAACACAAATGATTTAGCTTCAAATACTTGCGATATAAATGATATAGCTTCAAATGCAGGCGAAACAAACGTGTTAGCTTCTAATCCATGCGAAACTACTGATTTAGCTTCAAATCAATGCGATGTAGAAGGTTTACCTTCAAATCCATGCTTAACAAATGATTTAGCTTCAAATACTTGCGATATAAATGATATAGCTACAAATGCAGGCGAAAAAAACGTGTTAGCTTCAAATCCATGCGAAGATCATGATTTAGCTTCAAATCAATGCGATGTAGAAGGTTTACCTTCAAATCCATGCTTAACAAATGATTTAGCTTCAAACACTTTGGATATAAGTGATATGGCTTCAAATGCAGACGATCAAACGAGTTAGCTTCAAAATCCATGCGATAAACTTGATTTAGCTTCAAATCAATGCGATGTAGAAGGTTTACCTTCAAATCCATGCTTAACAAATGATTTAGCTACAAATACTTGCGATATAAATGATATAGCTTCAAATGCAGGCGAAACAAACGTGTTAGCTTCTAATCCATGCGAAACTCATGATTTAGCTTCAAATCAATGCGATGTAGAAGGTTTACCTTCAAATCCATGCTTAACAAATGATTTCGATTCAAATACTTGCGATATAAATGATATAGCTTCAAATGCAGGCTAAACAAACGTGTTAGCTTCTAATCCATGCCAAACTCATCATTTAGCTTCAAATCAATGCGATGTAGGAGGTTTACCTTCAAATCCATGCTTGACAAATAATTTAGCTTCAAACACTTGGGATATAAGTGATATAGCTTGAAATGCAGACGATCAAACAAGTTAGCTTCAAAATCCATGCGATAAACTTGATTTAGCTTCAAATCAATGCGATGTAGAAGGTTTACCTTCAAATCCATGCTTAACAAATGAGTTAGCTTCAAATACTTGCGATATAAATGATATAGCTTCAAATGCAGGCGAAAGAAACGTGTTAGCTTCTAATCCATGCGAAACTCATGATTTAGCTGCAAATCAATGCGATGTAGTAGGTTTAACTTCAAATCCATGCTTAAAAAATGATTTAGCTTCTAACACTTGGGATATAAGTGATATGGCTTCAAATGCAGACGATCAAACGAGTTAGCATCAAAATCCATGCGATAAACTTGATTTAGCTTCAAATCAATGCGATGTAGAAGGTTTACCTTCAAATCCATGCTTAACAAATGATTTCGCTTCAAATACTTGCGATATAAATGACATAGCTTCAAATGCAGGCGAAACAAACGAGTTAGCTTCTAATCCATACGACACTCATGATTTAGCTTCAAATCAATGCGATGTAAAAGGTTTACCTTCAAATCCATGCACAACAAATGATTTAGCTTCAGACACTTGGGATATAAGTGATATAGCTTCAAATGCAGACGATCAAACGAGTTAGCTTCAAGTCAACGCGAAACAAGTGATTTAGCTTCAGCCACTTGCGATATAAGTGATATAGCTTCAAATGCAGAAGAAACAAACGAGTTATCTTCAAATCCATGCCATGCACTTGATTTAGCTGAAAATCAATGCGATGTAGAAGGTTCAGCTTCAAATCCATGCGAAACAAATGATTTAGCTTCAAACACTTGGGATATAAGTGATATAGCTTCAAATGCAGACGATCAAACGAGTTAGCTTCAAAATCCATGCGATAAACTTGATTTAGCTACAAATCCATGCGTAGTAGAAGGATTAGCTTCAAATCCATGCAACACATATGATTTAGCTTAAAATACTTGCGATATAAATGGTATAGCTTCAAATGCAGGCCTAACAAACGAGTTAGCTTCTAATCCATGCGAAACTCATGATTTAGCTTCAAATCAATGCGATGTAGAAGGTTTACCTTCAAATCCATGCACAACAAATGATTTAGCTTCAGACACTTGGGATATAAGTGATATAGCTTGAAATGCAGACGATCAAACGAGTTAGCTTCAAAATCCATGCGATAAACTTGATTTAGCTTCAAATCAATGCGAAGTAGAAGGCTTAGCTTCAAATCCATGCGAAACAAATAATTTAGGTTCAGATACTTGCGGTATAAACGATACAGCTTCAAATGCAGACGAAACAAACGAGTTAGCTTCATATCTATGCGAAACACATGATTTAGCTTCAAATGAATGCGATGTAGAAGGTTTACCTTCAAATCCATGCTTAACAAATGACTTAGCTTCAAATACCTGCGATATAAATGATATAGCTTCAAATGCAGGCGAAACAAACGTGTTAGCTTCTAATCCATGCGAAACTCATGATTTAGCTTCAAATCAATGCGATGTAGAAGGTTTACCTTCAAATCCATGCTTAACAAATGATTTAGCTTCAAACACTTGGGATATAAGTGATAGAGCTTCAAATGCAGACGATCAAACGAGTTAGCTTCAAAATCCATGCGATCAAGTTGATTTAGCTACAAATCAATGCGAAGTAGAAGGATTAGCTTAAAATCCATGCAACACAAATGATTTAGCTTCAAATACTTGCGATATAAATGATATAGCTTCAAATGCAGGCGAAACAAATGTGTTAGCTTCTAATCCATGCGAAACTCATGATTTAGCTTCAAATCAATGCGATGTAGAAGGTTTACCTTCAAATCCATGCTTAAAAAATGATTTAGCTTCAAATACTTGCGATATAAATGATATAGCTTCAAATGCAGGCGAAACAAACGAGTTAGCTTCTAATCCATGCGAAACTCATGATTTAGCTTCAAATCAATGCGATGTAGAAGGTTTACCTTTCAATCCATGCTTAACAAATAATTTAGCTTCAAACACTTGGGATATAAGTTCTATAGCTTGAAATGCAGACGATCAAACGAGTTAGCTTCAAAATCCATGCGATAAACTTGATTTAGCTTCAAATCAATGCGAAGTAGTAGGCTTAGCTTCAAATCCATGCTTAACAAATAATTTAGCTTCTAAGACTTGGGATATAAATGATACAGCTTCAAATGCAGACGAAACAAACGAGTTAGCTTCATATCTATGCGAAACAAATGATTTAGCTTCAAATCAATGCGATGAAGAAGGTTTACCTTCAAATCCATGCTTAACAAATGATTTAGCTTCAAATACTTGCGATATAAATGATATAGCTTCAAATGCAGGCGGAAGAAACGTGTTAGCTTCTAATCCATGCGAAACTCATGATTTAGCTTCAAATCAATGCGATGTAGAAGGTTTATCTTCAAATCCATGCTTAAAAAATGATTTAGCTTCAAACACTTGGGATATAAGTGATATGGCTTCAAATGCAGACGATCAAACGAGTTAGCTTCAAAATCCATGCGATAAACTTGATTTAGCTTCAAATCAATGCGATGTAGAAGGTTTACTTTCAAATCCATGCTTAACAAATGATTTAGCTTCAATTACTTGCGATATAAATGATATAGCTTCAAATGCAGGCGAAACAAACGTGTTAGCTTCTAATCCATGCGAAACTCATGATTTAGCTTCAAATCAATGCGATGTAGAAGGTTTAACTTCAAATCCATGCTTAAAAAATGATTTAGCTTCAAACACTTGGGATATAAGTGATATGGCTTCAAATGCAGACGATCAAACGAGTTAGCTTCAAAATCCATGCGATAAACTTGATTTAGCTTCAAATCAATGCGATGTAGAAGGTTTACCTTCAAATCCATGCTTAACAAATGATTTAGCTTCAAATACTTGCGATATAAATGATATAGCTTCAAATGCAGGCGAAACAAACGTGTTAGCTTCTAATCCATGCGAAACTCATGATTTAGCTTCAAATCAATGCGATGTAGAAGGTTTACCTTCAAATCCATGCTTAACAAATGATTTAGCTTCAAACACTTGGGATATAAGTGATATAGCTTGAAATGCAGACGATCAAACGAGTTAGCTTCAAAATCCATGCGATAAACTTGATTTAGCTTCAAATCAATGCGAAGTAGTAGGCTTAGCTTCAAATCCATGCGAAACAAATGATTTAGGTTCAGATACTTGCGGTATAAATGATACAGCTTCAAATGCAGACGAAACAAACGAGTTAGCTTCATATCTATGCGAAACACATGATTTAGCTTCAAATAAATGCGATGTAGAAGGTTTACCTTCAAATCCATGCTTAACAAATGATTTAGCTTCAAATACTTGCGATATAAATGATATAGCTTCAAATGCAGACGAAACAAACGAGTTAGCTTCTAATCCATGCGAAACTCATGATTTAGCTTCAAATCAATGCGATGTAGAAGGTTTACCTTCAAATCAATGCTTAACAAATAATTTAGCTCCAAACACTTGGCATATAAGTGATATAGCTTCAAATGCAGACGATCAAACGAGCTAGCTTCAAGTCCACGCGAAACAAGTGATTTAGCTTCAGACACTTGCGATATAAGTGATATAGCTTCAAATGCAGAAGAAACAAACGAGATATCTTCAAATCCACTACATGCACTTGATTTAGCTGAAAATCAATGCGATGTAGAAGGTTCAGCTTCAAATCCATGCGAAACAAATGATTTAGCTTCAAACACTTGGGATATAAGTAATATAGCTTCAAATGCAGACGATCAAACATGTTAGCTTCATAATCCACGCGATAAATTTGATTTAGCTCAAATCAATGCGAAGTAGAACGATGAGCTTCAAATCCATGCAACACAAATGATTTAGCTTCAAATACTTGCGATATAAATGATATAGCTTCAAATGCAGGCGAAACAAACGAGTTAGCTTCTAATCCATGCGAAACTCATGATTTAGCTTCAAATCAATGCGATGTAGAAGGTTTACCTTTAAATCCATGCTTAACAAATAATTTAGCTTCAAACACTTGGGATATAAGTGATATAGCTTCAAATACAGACGATCAAACGAGATAGCTTCAAAATCCATGCGACAAACATGATTTAGCTTCAAATCATTGCGAAGTAGAAGGATGAGCTTCAAATCCATGCAACACAATTGATTTAGCTTCAAATACTTTCGATATAAACGATATAGCTTCAAATGCAGGCGAAGCAAACGCGTTAGCTTCTAATCCATGCGAAACTCATGATTTAGCTTCAAATCAATGCGATGTAGAAGGTTTACCTTCAAATCCATGCTTAACAAATGATTTAGCTTCAAACACTTGGGATATAAGTGATATAGCTTCAAATGCAGACGATCAAACGAGTTAGCTTCAAAATCCATGCGATCAAGTTGATTTAGCTACAAATCAATGCGAAGTAGAAGGATTAGCTTAAAATCCATGCAACACAAATGATTTAGCGCCAAATACTTGCGATATAAATGATATAGCTTCAAATGCAGGCGAAACAAATGTGTTAGCTTCTAATCCATGCGAAACTCATGATTTAGCTTCAAATCAATGCGATGTAGAAGGTTTACCTTCAAATCCATGCTTAAAAAATGATTTAGCTTCAAATACTTGCGATATAAATGATATAGCTTCAAATGCAGACGATCAAACAAGTTAGCCACAAAATCCATGCGATAAACTTGATTTAGCTTCAAATCAATGCGAAGTAGAAGGATTAGCTTCAAATCCATGCAACACAAATGATTTAGCTTCAAATACTTGCGATATAAATGATATATCTTCAAATGCAGGCGAAACAAACGTGTTAGCTTCTAATCCATGCGAAACTCATGATTTAGCTTCAAATCAATGCGATGTAGAAGGTTTACCTTCAAATCCATGCTTAACAAATGATTTAGCTTCAAACACTTGGGATATAAGTGATATAGCTTCAAATGCAGACGATCAAACGAGTTAGCTTCAAAATCCATGCGATCAAGTTGATTTAGCTTCAAATCAATGCGAAGTAGTAGGCTTAGCTTCAAATCCATGCTTAACAAATAATTTAGCTTCAAAGACTTGGGATATAAATGATACAGCTTCAAATGCAGACGAAACAAACGAGTTAGCTTCATATCTATGCGATAAACTTGATTTAGCTTCAAATCAATGCGAAGTAGAAGGATTAGCTTCAAATCCGTGGAACACAAATGATTTAGCTTCAAATACTTGCGATATAAATGATATAGCTTCAAATGCAGGCGATGTAGAAGGTTTACCTTCAAATCCATGCTTAACAAATGATTTAGCTTCAAATACTTGCGATATAAATGATATAGCTTCAAATGCAGGCGAAACAAACGTGTTAGCTTGTAATCCATGCGAAACTCATGATTTAGCTTCAAATCAATGCGATGTAGAAGGTTTACCTTCAAATCCATGCTTAACAAATGATTTAGCTTCAAACACTTGGGATATAAGTAATATAGCTTCAAAGGCAGACGATCAAACGAGATAGCTTCAAAATCCATGCGATAAACTTGATTTAGCTTCAAATCAATGCGAAGTAGAAGGATTAGCTTCAAATCCGTGGAACACAAATGATTTAGCTTCAAATACTTGCGATATAAATGATATAGCTTCAAATGCAGGCGAAACAAATGAGTTTGCTTCTAGTCCATGCGAAACTCATGATTTAGCTTCAAATCAATGCGATGTAGAAGGTTTACCTTCAAATCCATGCTTAACAAATGATTTCGCTTCAAATACTTGCGATATAAATGATATAGCTTCAAATGCAGGCGAAACAAACGTGTTAGATTCTAATCCATGCGAAACTCATGATTTAGCTTCAAATCAATGCGATGTAGGAGGTTTACCTTCAAATCCATACTTAACAAATAATTTAGCTTCAAAGCCTTAGGATATAAGTGATTTAGCTTCAAATGCAGACGATCAAACGAGTTAGCTTCAAAATCCATGCGATAAACTTGATTTAGCTTCAAATCAATGCGAAGTAGAAGGATTAGCTTAAAATCCATGCAACACAAATGATTTAGCTTCAAATACTTGCGATATAAATGATATAGCTACAAATGCAGGCGAAACAAACGTGTTAGCTTCTAATCCATGCGAAACTCATGATTTAGCTTCAAATCAATGCTATGTAGAAGATTTACCTTCAAATCCATGCTTAACAAATAATTTATCTTCAAACACTTGGGATATAAGTGATATAGCTTCAAATGCAGACGATCAAACGAGTTAGCTTCTAATCCATGCGAAACTCATGATTTAGCTTCAAATCAATGCGAAGTAGAAGGTTTACCTTCAAATCCATGCTTAACAAATGATTTAGCTTCAAATACTTGCGATATAAATGATATAGCTTCAAACGCAGGCGAAACAAACGAGTTAGCTTCTAATCCATGCGAAACTCATGATTTAGCTTCAAATCAATGCGATGTAGAAGATTTACCTTCAAATCCATGCTTAACAAATGATTTAGCTTCAAACACTTGGGATATAAGTGATATAGCTTCAAATGCAGGAGAAACAAACGAGTTATCTTCCAATCCATGCCATGCACTTGATTTACCTGAAAATCAATGCGATGTAGAAGGATGAGCTTCAAATCCATGCAACACAAATGATTTAGCTTCAAATACTTGCGATATAAATGATATAGCTTCAAATGCAGGCGAAACAGACGAGTTAGCTTCTAATCCATGCGAAACTCATGATTTAGCTTCAAATCAATGCGATGTCGAAGGTTTACCTTCAAATCCATGCTTAACAAATGATTTAGCTTCAAACACTTGGGATATAAGTGATATAGCTTCAAATGCAGGAGAAACAAACGAGTTATCTTCCAATCCATGCCATGCACTTGATTTACCTGAAAATCAATGCGATGTAGAAGGATGAGCTTCAAATCCATGCAACACAAATGATTTAGCTTCAAATACTTGCGATATAAATGATATAGCTTCAAATGCAGGCGAAACAGACGAGTTAGCTTCTAATCCATGCGAAACTCATGATTTAGCTTCAAATCAATGCGATGTCGAAGGTTTACCCTTCAATCCATGCTTTACAAATAATTTAGCTTCAAACACTTGGGATATAAGTGATATAGCTTGAAATGCAGACGATCAAACGAGTTAGCTTCAAAATCCATGCGATAAACTTGATTTAGCTTCAAATAAATGCGAAGTAGTAGGCTTAGCTTCAAATCCATGCGAAACAAATGTTTTAGGTTCAGATACTTGCGGTATAAATGATACAGCTTCAAATGCAGACGAAACAAACGAGTTAGATTTCATATCTATGCGAAACACATGATTTAGCTTCAAATACTTGCGATATAAATGATATAGCTTCAAATGCAGGCGAAAGAAACGTGTTAGCTTCTAATCCATGCGAAACTCATGATTTAGCTTCAAATCAATGCGATGTAGAAGGTTTAACTTCAAATCCATGCTTAACAAATGATTTAGCTTCAAATACTTGCGATATAAATGATATAGCTTCAAATGCAGGCGAAAGAAACGTGTTAGCTTCTAATCCATGCGAAACTCATGATTTAGCTTCAAATCAATGCGATGTAGAAGGTTTAACTTCAAATCCATGCTTAACAAATGATTTAGCTTCAAACACTTGGGATATAAGTGATATGGCTTCAAATGCAGACGATCAAACGAGTTAGCTTCTAAATCCATGCGATAAACTTGATTTAGCTTCAAATCAATGCGATGTAGAAGGTTTACCTTCAAATCCATGCTTAACAAATGATTTAGCTTCAAATACTTGCGATATAAATGATATAGCTTCAAATGCAGGCGAAACAAACGTGTTAGCTTCTAATCCATGCGAAACTCATCATTTAGCTTCAAATCAATGCGATGTAGAAGGTTTACCTTCAAATCCATGCTTAACAAATGATTTAGCTTCAAATACTTGCGATATAAATGATATAGCTTCAAATGCAGGCGAAACAAACGTGTTAGCTTCTAATCCATGCGAAATTCATGATTTAGCTTCAAATCAATGCGATGTAGAAGGTTTACCTTCAAATCCATGCTTAAAAAATGATTTAGCTTCAAACACTTGGGATATAAGTGATATGGCATCAAATGCAGACGATCAAACGAGATAGTTTCAAAATCCATGCGATAAACTTGATTTAGCTTCAAATCAATGCGACGTTGAAGGATTAGCTTCAAATCCGTGGAACACAAATGATTTAGCTTCAAACACTTGCGATATAAATGATATAGCTTCAAACGCAGGCGAAACAAACGAGTTAGCTTCTAATCCATGCGAAACTCATGATTTAGCTTCAAATCAATGCGATGTAGAAGGTTTACCTTCAAATCCATGCTTAACAAATGATTTCGCTTCAAATACTTGCGATATAAATGATATAGCTTCAAATGCAGACGATCAAACAAGTTAGCCACAAAATCCATGCGATAAACTTGATTTAGCTTCAAATCAATGCGAAGTAGAAGTATTAGCTTCAAATCCATGCAACACAAATGATTTAGCTTCAAATACTTGCGATATAAATGATATAGCTTCAAATGCAGGCGAAACAAACGAGTTAGCTTCTAATCCATACGAAACTCATGATTTAGCTTCAAATCAATGCGATGTAGAAGGTTTACCTTCAAATCCATGCTTAACAAATGATTTAGCTTCAAACACTTGGGATATAAGTGATATAGCTTCAAATGCAGGAGAAACAAACGAGTTATCTTCCAATCCATGCCATGCACTTGATTTACCTGAAAATCAATGCGATGTAGAAGGATGAGCTTCAAATCCATGCAACACAAATGATTTAGCTTCAAATACTTGCGATATAAATGATATAGCTTCAAATGCAGGCGAAACAGACGAGTTAGCTTCTAATCCATGCGAAACTCATGATTTAGCTTCAAATCAATGCGATGTCGAAGGTTTACCCTTCAATCCATGCTTTACAAATAATTTAGCTTCAAACACTTGGGATATAAGTGATATAGCTTGAAATGCAGACGATCAAACGAGTTAGCTTCAAAATCCATGCGATAAACTTGATTTAGCTTCAAATAAATGCGAAGTAGTAGGCTTAGCTTCAAATCCATGCGAAACAAATGATTTAGCTTCAAATACTTGCGATATAAATGATATAGCTTCAAATGCAGGCGAAACAGACGAGTTAGCTTCTAATCCATGCGAAACTCATCATTTAGCTTCAAATCAATGCGATGTAGAAGGTTTACCTTCAAATCCATGCTTAACAAATGATTTAGCTTCAAATACTTGCGATATAAATGATATAGCTTCAAATGCAGGCGAAAGAAACGTGTTAGCTTCTAATCCATGCGAAACTCATGATTTAGCTTCAAATCAATGCGATGTAGAAGGTTTAACTTCAAATCCATGCTTAACAAATGATTTAGCTTCAAATACTTGCGATATAAATGATATAGCTTCAAATGCAGGCGAAGGAAACGTGTTAGCTTCTAATCCATGCGAAATTCATGATTTAGCTTCAAATCAATGCGATGTAGAAGGTTTAACTTCAAATCCATGCTTAACAAATGATTTAGGTTCAGATACTTGCGGTATAAATGATACAGCTTCAAATGCAGACGAAACAAACGAGTTAGCTTCATATCTATGCGAAACACATGATTTAGCTTCAAATCAATGCGATGTAGAAGGTTTACCTTCAAATCCATGCTTAACAAATGATTTAGCTTCAAATACTTGCGATATAAATGATATAGCTTCAAATGCAGGCGAAAGAAACGTGTTAGCTTCTAATCCATGCGAAACTCATGATTTAGCTTCAAATCAATGCGATGTAGAAGGTTTAACTTCAAATCCATGCTTAACAAATGATTTAGCATCAAATACTTGCGATATAAATGATATAGCTACAAATGCAGACCAAACAAACGTGTTAGCTTCTAATCCATGCGAAACTCATGATTTAGCTTCAAATCAATGCTATGTAGAAGATTTACCTTCAAATCCATGCTTAACAAATAATTTATCTTCGAACACTTGGGATATAAGTGATATAGCTTCAAATGCAGACGATCAAACGAGTTAGCTTCAAAATCCATGCGATAAACTTGATTTAGCTTCAAATCAATGCGATGTAGAAGGTTTACCTTCAAATCCATGCTTAAAAAATGATTTAGCTTCAAATACTTGCGATATAAATGATATAGCTTCAAATGCAGGCGAAACAGACGAGTTAGCTTCTAATCCATGCGAAACTCATGATTTAGATTCAAATCAATGCGATGTAGAAGGTTTACCTTTCAATCCATGCTTAACAAATAATTTAGCTTCAAACACTTGGGATATAAGTGATATAGCTTGAAATGCAGACGATCAAACGAGTTAGCTTCAAAATCCATGCGATAAACTTGATTTAGCTTCAAATCAATGCGATGTAGAAGGTTTACCTTCTAATCCATGCTTAACAAATGATTTAGCTTCAAATACTTGCGATATAAATGATATAGCTTCAAATGCAGGCGAAAGAAACGTGTTAGCTTCTATTCCATGCGAATCTCATGATTTAGCTTCAAATCAATGCGATGTAGAAGGTTTAACTTCAAATCCATGCTTAAAAAATGATTTAGCTTCAAACACTTGGGATATAAGTGATATGGCTTCAAATGCAGACGATCAAACGAGTTAGCTTCAAAATCCATGCGATAAACTTGATTTAGCTTCAAATCAATGCGATGTAGAAGGTTTACCTTCAAATCCATGCTTAACAAATGAGTTAGCTTCAAATACTTGCGATATAAATGATATAGCCTCAAATGCAGGCGAAACAAACGTGTTAGCTTCTAATCCATGCGAAACTCATGATTTAGCTTCAAATCAATGCTATGTAGAAGATTTACCTTCAAATCCATGCTTAACAAATAATTTATCTTCAAACACTTGGGATATAAGTGATATAGCTTCAAATGCAGACGATCAAACGAGTTAGCTTCTAATCCATGCGAAACTCATGATTTAGCTTCAAATCAATGCGAAGTAGAAGGTTTACCTTCAAATCCATGCTTAACAAATGATTTAGCTTCAAATACTTGCGATATAAATGGTATAGCTTCAAATGTAGGCGAAACAAACGTGTTAGCTTCTAATCCATGCGAAACTCATGATTTAGCTTCAAATCAATGCGATGTAGAAGGTTTACCTTCAAATCCATGCTTAAAAAATGATTTAGCTTCAAACACTTGGGATATAAGTGATATGGCATCAAATGCAGACGTTCAAACGAGATAGTTTCAAAATCCATGCGATAAACTTGATTTAGCTTCAAATCAATGCGACGTTGAAGGATTAGCTTCAAATCCGTGGAACACAAATGATTTAGCTTCAAACACTTGCGATATAAATGATATAGCTTCAAACGCAGGCGAAACAAACGAGTTAGCTTCTAATCCATGCGAAACTCATGATTTAGCTTCAAATCAATGCGATGTAGAAGATTTACCTTCAAATCCATGCTTAACAAATGATTTAGCTTCAAACACTTGGGATATAAGTGATATAGCTTCAAATGCAGGAGAAACAAACGAGTTATCTTCCAATCCATGCCATGCACTTGATTTACCTGAAAATCAATGCGATGTAGAAGGATGAGCTTCAAATCCATGCAACACAAATGATTTAGCTTCAAATACTTGCGATATAAATGATATAGCTTCAAATGCAGGCGAAACAGACGAGTTAGCTTCTAATCCATGCGAAACTCATGATTTAGCTTCAAATCAATGCGATGTAGAAGGTTTACCCTTCAATCCATGCTTTACAAATAATTTAGCTTCAAACACTTGGGATATAAGTGATATAGCTTGAAATGCAGACGATCAAACGAGTTAGCTTCAAAATCCATGCGATAAACTTGATTTAGCTTCAAATAAATGCGAAGTAGTAGGCTTAGCTTCAAATCCATGCGAAACAAATGATTCAGCTTCAAATACTTGCGATATAAATGATATAGCTTCAAATGCAGGCGAAACAAACGAGTTAGCTTCTAATCCATGCGAAACTCATGATTTAGCTTCAAATCAATGCGATGTAGAAGGTTTACCTTCAAATCCATGCTTAACAAATGATTTAGCTTCAAACACTTGGGATATAAGTGATATAGCTTCAAATGCAGGAGAAACAAACGAGTTATCTTCCAATCCATGCCATGCACTTGATTTACCTGAAAATCAATGCGATGTAGAAGGATGAGCTTCAAATCCATGCAACACAAATGATTTAGCTTCAAATACTTGCGATATAAATGATATAGCTTCAAATGCAGGCGAAACAGACGAGTTAGCTTCTAATCCATGCGAAACTCATGATTTAGCTTCAAATCAATGCGATGTAGAAGGTTTACCTTCAAATCCATGCTTAACACATGATTTAGCTTCAAATACTTGCGATATAAATGATATAGCTTCAAATGCAGGCGAAAGAAACGTGTTAGCTTCTAATCCATGCGAAACTCATGATTTAGCTTCAAATCAATGCGATGTAGAAGGTTTAACTTCAAATCCATGCTTAACAAATGATTTAGCTTCAAATACTTGCGATATAAATGATATAGCTTCAAATGCAGGCGAAAGAAACGTGTTAGCTTCTAATCCATGCGAAACTCATGATTTAGCTTCAAATCAATGCGATGTAGAAGGTTTACCTTCAAATCCATGCTTAACACATGATTTAGCTTCAAATACTTGCGATATAAATGATATAGCTTCAAATGCAGGCGAAAGAAACGTGTTAGCTTCTAATCCATGCGAAACTCATGATTTAGCTTCAAATCAATGCGATGTAGAAGGTTTAACTTCAAATCCATGCTTAACAAATGATTTAGCTTCAAATACTTGCGATATAAATGATATAGCTTCAAATGCAGGCGAAAGAAACGTGTTAGCTTCTAATCCATGCGAAACTCATGATTTAGCTTCAAATCAATGCGATGTAGAAGGTTTACCTTCAAATCAATGCTTAACAAATAATTTAGCTCCAAACACTTGGCATATAAGTGATATAGCTTCAAATGCAGACGATCAAACGAGTTAGCTTCAAGTCCACGCGAAACAAGTGATTTAGCTTCAGACACTTGCGATATAAGTGATATAGCTTCAAATGCAGAAGAAACAAACGAGATATCTTCAAATCCACTACATGCACTTGATTTAGCTGAAAATCAATGCGATGTAGAAGGTTCAGCTTCAAATCCATGCGAAACAAATGATTTAGCTTCAAACACTTGGGATATAAGTAATATAGCTTCAAATGCAGACGATCAAACATGTTAGCTTCATAATCCACGCGATAAATTTGATTTAGCTCAAATCAATGCGAAGTAGAACGATGAGCTTCAAATCCATGCAACACAAATGATTTAGCTTCAAATACTTGCGATATAAATGATATAGCTTCAAATGCAGGCGAAACAAACGAGTTAGCTTCTAATCCATGCGAAACTCATGATTTAGCTTCAAATCAATGCGATGTAGAAGGTTTACCTTTAAATCCATGCTTAACAAATAATTTAGCTTCAAACACTTGGGATATAAGTGATATAGCTTCAAATACAGACGATCAAACGAGATAGCTTCAAAATCCATGCGACAAACATGATTTAGCTTCAAATCATTGCGAAGTAGAAGGATGAGCTTCAAATCCATGCAACACAATTGATTTAGCTTCAAATACTTTCGATATAAACGATATAGCTTCAAATGCAGGCGAAGCAAACGCGTTAGCTTCTAATCCATGCGAAACTCATGATTTAGCTTCAAATCAATGCGATGTAGAAGGTTTACCTTCAAATCCATGCTTAACAAATGATTTAGCTTCAAACACTTGGGATATAAGTGATATAGCTTCAAATGCAGACGATCAAACGAGTTAGCTTCAAAATCCATGCGATCATGTTGATTTAGCTACAAATCAATGCGAAGTAGAAGGATTAGCTTAAAATCCATGCAACACAAATGATTTAGCGTCAAATACTTGCGATATAAATGATATAGCTTCAAATGCAGGCGAAACAAATGTGTTAGCTTCTAATCCATGCGAAACTCATGATTTAGCTTCAAATCAATGCGATGTAGAAGGTTTACCTTCAAATCCATGCTTAAAAAATGAATTAGCTTCAAATACTTGCGATATAAATGATATAGCTTCAAATGCAGACGATCAAACAAGTTAGCCACAAAATCCATGCGATAAACTTGATTTAGCTTCAAATCAATGCGAAGTAGAAGGATTAGCTTCAAATCCATGCAACACAAATGATTTAGCTTCAAATACTTGCGATATAAATGATATATCTTCAAATGCAGGCGAAACAAACGTGTTAGCTTCTAATCCATGCGAAACTCATGATTTAGCTTCAAATCAATGCGATGTAGAAGGTTTACCTTCAAATCCATGCTTAACAAATGATTTAGCTTCAAACACTTGGGATATAAGTGATATAGCTTCAAATGCAGACGATCAAACGAGTTAGCTTCAAAATCCATGCGATCAAGTTGATTTAGCTTCAAATCAATGCGAAGTAGTAGGCTTAGCTTCAAATCCATGCTTAACAAATAATTTAGCTTCAAAGACTTGGGATATAAATGATACAGCTTCAAATGCAGACGAAACAAACGAGTTAGCTTCATATCTATGCGATAAACTTGATTTAGCTTCAAATCAATGCGAAGTAGAAGGATTAGCTTCAAATCCGTGGAACACAAATGATTTAGCTTCAAATACTTGCGATATAAATGATATAGCTTCAAATGCAGGCGATGTAGAAGGTTTACCTTCAAATCCATGCTTAACAAATGATTTAGCTTCAAATACTTGCGATATAAATGATATAGCTTCAAATGCAGGCGAAACAAACGTGTTAGCTTGTAATCCATGCGAAACTCATGATTTAGCTTCAAATCAATGCGATGTAGAAGGTTTACCTTCAAATCCATGCTTAACAAATGATTTAGCTTCAAACACTTGGGATATAAGTAATATAGCTTCAAAGGCAGACGATCAAACGAGATAGCTTCAAAATCCATGCGATAAACTTGATTTAGCTTCAAATCAATGCGAAGTAGAAGGATTAGCTTCAAATCCGTGGAACACAAATGATTTAGCTTCAAATACTTGCGATATAAATGATATAGCTTCAAATGCAGGCGAAACAAATGAGTTTGCTTCTAGTCCATGCGAAACTCATGATTTAGCTTCAAATCAATGCGATGTAGAAGGTTTACCTTCAAATCCATGCTTAACAAATGATTTCGCTTCAAATACTTGCGATATAAATGATATAGCTTCAAATGCAGGCGAAACAAACGTGTTAGATTCTAATCCATGCGAAACTCATGATTTAGCTTCAAATCAATGCGATGTAGGAGGTTTACCTTCAAATCCATACTTAACAAATAATTTAGCTTCAAAGCCTTAGGATATAAGTGATTTAGCTTCAAATGCAGACGATCAAACGAGTTAGCTTCAAAATCCATGCGATAAACTTGATTTAGCTTCAAATCAATGCGAAGTAGAAGGATTAGCTTAAAATCCATGCAACACAAATGATTTAGCTTCAAATACTTGCGATATAAATGATATAGCTACAAATGCAGGCGAAACAAACGTGTTAGCTTCTAATCCATGCGAAACTCATGATTTAGCTTCAAATCAATGCTATGTAGAAGATTTACCTTCAAATCCATGCTTAACAAATAATTTATCTTCAAACACTTGGGATATAAGTGATATAGCTTCAAATGCAGACGATCAAACGAGTTAGCTTCTAATCCATGCGAAACTCATGATTTAGCTTCAAATCAATGCGAAGTAGAAGGTTTACCTTCAAATCCATGCTTAACAAATGATTTAGCTTCAAATACTTGCGATATAAATGGTATAGCTTCAAATGCTGGCGAAACAAACGTGTTAGCTTCTAATCCATGCGAAACTCATGATTTAGCTTCAAATCAATGCGATGTAGAAGGTTTACCTTCAAATCCATGCTTAAAAAATGATTTAGCTTCAAACACTTGGGATATAAGTGATATGGCATCAAATGCAGACGATCAAACGAGATAGTTTCAAAATCCATGCGATAAACTTGATTTAGCTTCAAATCAATGCGACGTTGAAGGATTAGCTTCAAATCCGTGGAACACAAATGATTTAGCTTCAAACACTTGCGATATAAATGATATAGCTTCAAACGCAGGCGAAGCAAACGCGTTAGCTTCTAATCCATGCGAAACTCATGATTTAGCTTCAAATCAATGCGATGTAGAAGGTTTACCTTCAAATCCATGCTTAACAAATGATTTAGCTTCAAATACTTGCGATATAAATGATATAGCTTCAAATGCAGGCGAAACAAACGTGTTAGCTTGTAATCCATGCGAAACTCATGATTTAGCTTCAAATCAATGCGATGTAGAAGGTTTACCTTCAAATCCATGCTTAACAAATGATTTAGCTTCAAACACTTGGGATATAAGTAATATAGCTTCAAAGGCAGACGATCAAACGAGATAGCTTCAAAATCCATGCGATAAACTTGATTTAGCTTCAAATCAATGCGAAGTAGAAGGATTAGCTTCAAATCCGTGGAACACAAATGATTTAGCTTCAAATACTTGCGATATAAATGATATAGCTTCAAATGCAGGCGAAACAAATGAGTTTGCTTCTAGTCCATGCGAAACTCATGATTTAGCTTCAAATCAATGCGATGTAGAAGGTTTACCTTCAAATCCATGCTTAACAAATGATTTCGCTTCAAATACTTGCGATATAAATGATATAGCTTCAAATGCAGGCGAAACAAACGTGTTAGATTCTAATCCATGCGAAACTCATGATTTAGCTTCAAATCAATGCGATGTAGGAGGTTTACCTTCAAATCCATACTTAACAAATAATTTAGCTTCAAAGCCTTAGGATATAAGTGATTTAGCTTCAAATGCAGACGATCAAACGAGTTAGCTTCAAAATCCATGCGATAAACTTGATTTAGCTTCAAATCAATGCGAAGTAGAAGGATTAGCTTAAAATCCATGCAACACAAATGATTTAGCTTCATATACTTGCGATATAAATGATATAGCTACAAATGCAGGCGAAACAAACGTGTTAGCTTCTAATCCATGCGAAACTCATGATTTAGCTTCAAATCAATGCTATGTAGAAGATTTACCTTCAAATCCATGCTTAACAAATAATTTATCTTCAAACACTTGGGATATAAGTGATATAGCTTCAAATGCAGACGATCAAACGAGTTAGCTTCTAATCCATGCGAAACTCATGATTTAGCTTCAAATCAATGCGAAGTAGAAGGTTTACCTTCAAATCCATGCTTAACAAATGATTTAGCTTCAAATACTTGCGATATAAATGGTATAGCTTCAAATGCTGGCGAAACAAACGTGTTAGCTTCTAATCCATGCGAAACTCATGATTTAGCTTCAAATCAATGCGATGTAGAAGGTTTACCTTCAAATCCATGCTTAAAAAATGATTTAGCTTCAAACACTTGGGATATAAGTGATATGGCATCAAATGCAGACGATCAAACGAGATAGTTTCAAAATCCATGCGATAAACTTGATTTAGCTTCAAATCAATGCGACGTTGAAGGATTAGCTTCAAATCCGTGGAACACAAATGATTTAGCTTCAAACACTTGCGATATAAATGATATAGCTTCAAACGCAGGCGAAACAAACGAGTTAGCTTCTAATCCATGCGAAACTCATGATTTAGCTTCAAATCAATGCGATGTAGAAGATTTACCTTCAAATCCATGCTTAACAAATGATTTAGCTTCAAACACTTGGGATATAAGTGATATAGCTTCAAATGCAGGAGAAACAAACGAGTTATCTTCCAATCCATGCCATGCACTTGATTTACCTGAAAATCAATGCGATGTAGAAGGATGAGCTTCAAATCCATGCAACACAAATGATTTAGCTTCAAATACTTGCGATATAAATGATATAGCTTCAAATGCAGGCGAAACAGACGAGTTAGCTTCTAATCCATGCGAAACTCATGATTTAGCTTCAAATCAATGCGATGTCGAAGGTTTACCCTTCAATCCATGCTTTACAAATAATTTAGCTTCAAACACTTGGGATATAAGTGATATAGCTTGAAATGCAGACGATCAAACGAGTTAGCTTCAAAATCCATGCGATAAACTTGATTTAGCTTCAAATAAATGCGAAGTAGTAGGCTTAGCTTCAAATCCATGCGAAACAAATGATTCAGCTTCAAACACTTGGGATATAAGTGATATAGCTTCAAATGCAGGAGAAACAAACGAGTTATCTTCCAATCCATGCCATGCACTTGATTTACCTGAAAATCAATGCGATGTAGAAGGATGAGCTTCAAATCCATGCAACACAAATGATTTAGCTTCAAATACTTGCGATATAAATGATATAGCTTCAAATGCAGGCGAAACAGACGAGTTAGCTTCTAATCCATGCGAAACTCATGATTTAGCTTCAAATCAATGCGATGTCGAAGGTTTACCCTTCAATCCATGCTTTACAAATAATTTAGCTTCAAACACTTGGGATATAAGTGATATAGCTTGAAATGCAGACGATCAAACGAGTTAGCTTCAAAATCCATGCGATAAACTTGATTTAGCTTCAAATAAATGCGAAGTAGTAGGCTTAGCTTCAAATCCATGCGAAACAAATGTTTTAGGTTCAGATACTTGCGGTATAAATGATACAGCTTCAAATGCAGACGAAACAAACGAGTTAGATTTCATATCTATGCGAAACACATGATTTAGCTTCAAATACTTGCGATATAAATGATATAGCTTCAAATGCAGGCGAAAGAAACGTGTTAGCTTCTAATCCATGCGAAACTCATGATTTAGCTTCAAATCAATGCGATGTAGAAGGTTTAACTTCAAATCCATGCTTAACAAATGATTTAGCTTCAAATACTTGCGATATAAATGATATAGCTTCAAATGCAGGCGAAAGAAACGTGTTAGCTTCTAATCCATGCGAAACTCATGATTTAGCTTCAAATCAATGCGATGTAGAAGGTTTAACTTCAAATCCATGCTTAACAAATGATTTAGCTTCAAACACTTGGGATATAAGTGATATGGCTTCAAATGCAGACGATCAAACGAGTTAGCTTCTAAATCCATGCGATAAACTTGATTTAGCTTCAAATCAATGCGATGTAGAAGGTTTACCTTCAAATCCATGCTTAACAAATGATTTAGCTTCAAATACTTGCGATATAAATGATATAGCTTCAAATGCAGGCGAAACAAACGTGTTAGCTTCTAATCCATGCGAAACTCATCATTTAGCTTCAAATCAATGCGATGTAGAAGGTTTACCTTCAAATCCATGCTTAACAAATGATTTAGCTTCAAATACTTGCGATATAAATGATATAGCTTCAAATGCAGGCGAAACAAACGTGTTAGCTTCTAATCCATGCGAAATTCATGATTTAGCTTCAAATCAATGCGATGTAGAAGGTTTACCTTCAAATCCATGCTTAAAAAATGATTTAGCTTCAAACACTTGGGATATAAGTGATATGGCATCAAATGCAGACGATCAAACGAGATAGTTTCAAAATCCATGCGATAAACTTGATTTAGCTTCAAATCAATGCGACGTTGAAGGATTAGCTTCAAATCCGTGGAACACAAATGATTTAGCTTCAAACACTTGCGATATAAATGATATAGCTTCAAACGCAGGCGAAACAAACGAGTTAGCTTCTAATCCATGCGAAACTCATGATTTAGCTTCAAATCAATGCGATGTAGAAGGTTTACCTTCAAATCCATGCTTAACAAATGATTTCGCTTCAAATACTTGCGATATAAATGATATAGCTTCAAATGCAGACGATCAAACAAGTTAGCCACAAAATCCATGCGATAAACTTGATTTAGCTTCAAATCAATGCGAAGTAGAAGTATTAGCTTCAAATCCATGCAACACAAATGATTTAGCTTCAAATACTTGCGATATAAATGATATAGCTTCAAATGCAGGCGAAACAAACGAGTTAGCTTCTAATCCATACGAAACTCATGATTTAGCTTCAAATCAATGCGATGTAGAAGGTTTACCTTCAAATCCATGCTTAACAAATGATTTAGCTTCAAACACTTGGGATATAAGTGATATAGCTTCAAATGCAGGAGAAACAAACGAGTTATCTTCCAATCCATGCCATGCACTTGATTTACCTGAAAATCAATGCGATGTAGAAGGATGAGCTTCAAATCCATGCAACACAAATGATTTAGCTTCAAATACTTGCGATATAAATGATATAGCTTCAAATGCAGGCGAAACAGACGAGTTAGCTTCTAATCCATGCGAAACTCATGATTTAGCTTCAAATCAATGCGATGTCGAAGGTTTACCCTTCAATCCATGCTTTACAAATAATTTAGCTTCAAACACTTGGGATATAAGTGATATAGCTTGAAATGCAGACGATCAAACGAGTTAGCTTCAAAATCCATGCGATAAACTTGATTTAGCTTCAAATAAATGCGAAGTAGTAGGCTTAGCTTCAAATCCATGCGAAACAAATGATTTAGCTTCAAATACTTGCGATATAAATGATATAGCTTCAAATGCAGGCGAAACAAACGAGTTAGCTCTAATCCATGCGAAACTCATGATTTAGCTTCAAATCAATGCGATGTAGAAGGTTTACCTTCAAATCCATGCTTAACAAATGATTTAGCTTCAAACACTTGGGATATAAGTGATATAGCTTCAAATGCAGGAGAAACAAACGAGTTATCTTCCAATCCATGCCATGCACTTGATTTACCTGAAAATCAATGCGATGTAGAAGGATGAGCTTCAAATCCATGCAACACAAATGATTTAGCTTCAAATACTTGCGATATAAATGATATAGCTTCAAATGCAGGCGAAACAGACGAGTTAGCTTCTAATCCATGCGAAACTCATGATTTAGCTTCAAATCAATGCGATGTCGAAGGTTTACCCTTCAATCCATGCTTTACAAATAATTTAGCTTCAAACACTTGGGATATAAGTGATATAGCTTGAAATGCAGACGATCAAACGAGTTAGCTTCAAAATCCATGCGATAAACTTGATTTAGCTTCAAATAAATGCGAAGTAGTAGGCTTAGCTTCAAATCCATGCGAAACAAATGTTTTAGGTTCAGATACTTGCGGTATAAATGATACAGCTTCAAATGCAGACGAACAAACGAGTTAGATTTCATATCTATGCGAAACACATGATTTAGCTTCAAATACTTGCGATATAAATGATATAGCTTCAAATGCAGGCGAAAGAAACGTGTTAGCTTCTAATCCATGCGAAACTCATGATTTAGCTTCAAATCAATGCGATGTAGAAGGTTTAACTTCAAATCCATGCTTAACAAATGATTTAGCTTCAAATACTTGCGATATAAATGATATAGCTTCAAATGCAGGCGAAAGAAACGTGTTAGCTTCTAATCCATGCGAAATTCATGATTTAGCTTCAAATCAATGCGATGTAGAAGGTTTAACTTCAAATCCATGCTTAACAAATGATTTAGCTTCAAATACTTGCGATATAAATGATATAGCTTCAAATGCAGGCGAAACAAACGTGTTAGCTTCTAATCCATGCGAAACTCATCATTTAGCTTCAAATCAATGCGATGTAGAAGGTTTACCTTCAAATCCATGCTTAACAAATGATTTAGCTTCAAATACTTGCGATATAAATGATATAGCTTCAAATGCAGGCGAAAGAAACGTGTTAGCTTCTAATCCATGCGAAACTCATGATTTAGCTTCAAATCAATGCGATGTAGAAGGTTTAACTTCAAATCCATGCTTAACAAATGATTTAGCTTCAAATACTTGCGATATAAATGATATAGCTTCAAATGCAGGCGAAAGAAACGTGTTAGCTTCTAATCCATGCGAAATTCATGATTTAGCTTCAAATCAATGCGATGTAGAAGGTTTAACTTCAAATCCATGCTTAACAAATGATTTAGGTTCAGATACTTGCGGTATAAATGATACAGCTTCAAATGCAGACGAAACAAACGAGTTAGCTTCATATCTATGCGAAACACATGATTTAGCTTCAAATCAATGCGATGTAGAAGGTTTACCTTCAAATCCATGCTTAACAAATGATTTAGCTTCAAATACTTGCGATATAAATGATATAGCTTCAAATGCAGGCGAAAGAAACGTGTTAGCTTCTAATCCATGCGAAACTCATGATTTAGCTTCAAATCAATGCGATGTAGAAGGTTTAACTTCAAATCCATGCTTAAAAAATGATTTAGCTTCAAACACTTGGGATATAAGTGATATGGCTTCAAATGCAGACGATCAAACGAGTTAGCTTCAAAATCCATGCGATAAACTTGATTTAGCTTCAAATCAATGCGAAGTAGTAGGCTTAGCTTCAAATCCATGCTTAACAAATGATTTAGCTTCAAATACTTGCGATATAAATGATATAGCTTCAAATGCAGGAGAAACAAACGTGTTAGCTTCTAATCCATGCGAAACTCATGATTTAGCTTCAAATCAATGCTATGTAGAAGATTTACCTTCAAATCCATGCTTAACAAATAATTTATCTTCAAACACTTGGGATATAAGTGATATAGCTTCAAATGCAGACGATCAAACGAGTTAGCTTCTAATCCATGCGAAACTCATGATTTAGCTTCAAATCAATGCGAAGTAGAAGGTTTACCTTCAATCATGCATGCTTAACAAATGATTTAGCTTCAAATACTTGCGATATAAATGGTATAGCTTCAAATGCTGGCGAAACAAACGTGTTAGCTTCTAATCCATGCGAAACTCATGATTTAGCTTCAAATCAATGCGATGTAGAAGGTTTACCTTCAAATCCATGCTTAAAAAATGATTTAGCTTCAAACACTTGGGATATAAGTGATATGGCATCAAATGCAGACGTTCAAACGAGATAGTTTCAAAATCCATGCGATAAACTTGATTTAGCTTCAAATCAATGCGACGTTGAAGGATTAGCTTCAAATCCGTGGAACACAAATGATTTAGCTTCAAACACTTGCGATATAAATGATATAGCTTCAAACGCAGGCGAAACAAACGAGTTAGCTTCTAATCCATGCGAAACTCATGATTTAGCTTCAAATCAATGCGATGTAGAAGATTTACCTTCAAATCCATGCTTAACAAATGATTTAGCTTCAAACACTTGGGATATAAGTGATATAGCTTCAAATGCAGGAGAAACAAACGAGTTATCTTCCAATCCATGCCATGCACTTGATTTACCTGAAAATCAATGCGATGTAGAAGGATGAGCTTCAAATCCATGCAACACAAATGATTTAGCTTCAAATACTTGCGATATAAATGATATAGCTTCAAATGCAGGCGAAACAGACGAGTTAGCTTCTAATCCATGCGAAACTCATGATTTAGCTTCAAATCAATGCGATGTCGAAGGTTTACCCTTCAATCCATGCTTTACAAATAATTTAGCTTCAAACACTTGGGATATAAGTGATATAGCTTGAAATGCAGACGATCAAACGAGTTAGCTTCAAAATCCATGCGATAAACTTGATTTAGCTTCAAATAAATGCGAAGTAGTAGGCTTAGCTTCAAATCCATGCGAAACAAATGATTCAGCTTCAAATACTTGCGATATAAATGATATAGCTTCAAATGCAGGCGAAACAAACGAGTTAGCTTCTAATCCATGCGAAACTCATGATTTAGCTTCAAATCAATGCGATGTAGAAGGTTTACCTTCAAATCCATGCTTAACAAATGATTTAGCTTCAAACACTTGGGATATAAGTGATATAGCTTCAAATGCAGGAGAAACAAACGAGTTATCTTCCAATCCATGCCATGCACTTGATTTACCTGAAAATCAATGCGATGTAGAAGGATGAGCTTCAAATCCATGCAACACAAATGATTTAGCTTCAATACTTGCGATATAAATGATATAGCTTCAAATGCAGGCGAAACAGACGAGTTAGCTTCTAATCCATGCGAAACTCATGATTTAGCTTCAAATCAATGCGATGTAGAAGGTTTACCTTCAAATCCATGCTTAACACATGATTTAGCTTCAAATACTTGCGATATAAATGATATAGCTTCAAATGCAGGCGAAAGAAACGTGTTAGCTTCTAATCCATGCGAAACTCATGATTTAGCTCCAAATCAATGCGATGTAGAAGGTTTAACTTCAAATCCATGCTTAACAAATGATTTAGCTTCAAATACTTGCGATATAAATGATATAGCTTCAAATGCAGGCGAAAGAAACGTGTTAGCTTCTAATCCATGCGAAACTCATGATTTAGCTTCAAATCAATGCGATGTAGAAGGTTTAACTTCAAATCCATGCTTAACAAATGATTTAGCTTCAAACACTTGGGATATAAGTGATATGGCTTCAAATGCAGACGATCAAACGAGTTAGCTTCTAAATCCATGCGATAAACTTGATTTAGCTTCAAATCAATGCGATGTAGAAGGTTTATCTTCAAATCCATGCTTAACAAATGATTTAGCTTCAAATACTTGCGATATAAATGATATAGCTTCAAATGCAGGCGAAACAAACGTGTTAGCTTCTAATCCATGCGAAACTCATCATTTAGCTTCAAATCAATGCGATGTAGAAGGTTTACCTTCAAATCCATGCTTAACAAATGATTTAGCTTCAAATACTTGCGATATAAATGATATAGCTTCAAATGCAGGCGAAACAAACGTGTTAGCTTCTAATCCATGCGAAATTCATGATTTAGCTTCAAATCAATGCGATGTAGAAGGTTTACCTTCAAATCCATGCTTAAAAAATGATTTAGCTTCAAACACTTGGGATATAAGTGATATGGCATCAAATGCAGACGATCAAACGAGATAGTTTCAAAATCCATGCGATAAACTTGATTTAGCTTCAAATCAATGCGACGTTGAAGGATTAGCTTCAAATCCGTGGAACACAAATGATTTAGCTTCAAACACTTGCGATTTAAATGATATAGCTTCAAACGCAGGCGAAACAAACGAGTTAGCTTCTAATCCATGCGAAACTCATGATTTAGCTTCAAATCAATGCGATGTAGAAGGTTTACCTTCAAATCCATGCTTAACAAATGATTTCGCTTCAAATACTTGCGATATAAATGATATAGCTTCAAATGCAGACGATCAAACAAGTTAGCCACAAAATCCATGCGATAAACTTGATTTAGTTTCAAATCAATGCGAAGTAGAAGTATTAGCTTCAAATCCATGCAACACAAATGATTTAGCTTCAAATACTTGCGATATAAATGATATAGCTTCAAATGCAGGCGAAACAAACGAGTTAGCTTCTAATCCATACGAAACTCATGATTTAGCTTCAAATCAATGCGATGTAGAAGGTTTACCTTCAAATCCATGCTTAACAAATGATTTAGCTTCAAACACTTGGGATATAAGTGATATAGCTTCAAATGCAGGAGAAACAAACGAGTTATCTTCCAATCCATGCCATGCACTTGATTTACCTGAAATCAATGCGATGTAGAAGGATGAGCTTCAAATCCATGCAACACAAATGATTTAGCTTCAAATACTTG
>NW_027476632.1:0-10000 GCF_051020955.1 Megalopta genalis
GATTTTTTTAAAAATACGATATTCTTGCTTAACTAACGTTTCTACATAGGGATTAAGCATTTAGAACGAAATCTAATGTCAGAAAATGGCACTTTACTCTTGACATTTTTCGGTTTTTTCAATTTTCTGGGAAATCCTATCATTAGATTTTTTTAAAAATACGATATTCTTGCTTAACTAACGTTTTTACATAGGGATTAAGCATTTAGAACGAAATCTAATGTAGGAAAATGGTACTTTACTCTTGATCGGTACGTTGGGACTTTGAAAATATTCGGGCGTACGCGGCGCGCTCGGCGCTTCGAACAGCTCCGGTGTCCCCATTATTTTCGATTTACGGCTAAAATAAATTTTTCTAATATTTTTCAATAACATATTCCTCCTTAAATAACTTTTTTACATAGGGATTAAGCATTTAGAACGATACATTGTTTAAAATAAGGGCACTTTACTCTTGACATTTTACGGTTTTTTCAATTTTCTGAAAAATCCTACCATTAGATTTTTTTAAAAATACGATAATCTTGCTTAACTAACGTTTCTACATAGGGATTAAGCATTTAGAACGAAATCTAATGTCAGAAAATGGCACTTTACTCTTGACATTTTTCGGTTTTTTCAATTTTCTGGAAAATCCTATCATTAGATTTTTTTAAAAATACGATATTCTTGCTTAACTAACGTTTTTACATAGGGATTAAGCATTTAGAACGAAATCTAATGTAGGAAAATGGTACTTTACTCTTGATCGGTACGTTGGGACTTTGAAAATATTCGGGCGTTCCAATCGCTCGTCTGTTGCATCATAGCGCGTCTCGGCGCAATCGACCGATTCGCTCGATCCATTATTTTCGATTTACGGCTAAAATAAATTTTTCTAATTTTTTTCAATAACATATTCCTGCTAAAATAACTTTTTTACATAGGGATTAAGCATTTAGAACGATACATTGTTTAAAATAAGGGCACTTTACTCTTGACATTTTACGGTTTTTTCAATTTTCTGAAAAATCCTATCATTAGATTTTTTTAAAAATACGATAATCTTGCTTAACTAACGTTTCTACATAGGGATTAAGCATTTAGAACGAAATCTAATGTCAGAAAATGGCACTTTACTCTTGACATTTTTCGGTTTTTTCAATTTTCTGGAAAATCCTATCATTAGATTTTTTTTAAAATACGATATTCTTGCTTAACTAACGTTTTTACATAGGGATTAAGCATTTAGAACGAAATCTAATGTAGGAAAATGGTACTTTACTCTTGATCGGTACGTTGGGACTTTGAAAATATTCGGGCGTTCCAATCGCTCGTCTGTTGCATCATAGCGCGTCTCGGCGCAATCGACCGATTCGCTCGACCCATTATTTTCGATTTACGGCTAAAATAAATTTTTCTCATTTTATTCAATAACATATTCTTGCTTAGATAACTTTTTTACATAGGGATTAAGCATTTAGAACGATATAATGTTTAAAATAAGGGCACTTTACTCTTGACATTTTACGGTTTTTTCAATTTTCTGAAAAATCCTATCATTAGATTTTTTTAAAAATACGATAATCTTGCATAACTAACGTTTCTACATAGGGATTAAGCATTTAGAACGAAATCTAATGTCAGAAAATGGCACTTTACTCTTGACATTTTTCGGTTTTTTCAATTTTCTGGAAAATCCTATCATTAGATTTTTTTTTAAATACGATATTCTTGCTTAACTAACGTTTTTACATAGGGATTAAGCATTTAGAACGAAATCTAATGTAGGAAAATGGTACTTTACTCTTGATCGGTACGTTGGGACTTTGAAAATATTCGGGCGTTCCAATCGCTCGTCTGTTGCATCATAGCGCGTCTCGGCGCAATCGACCGATTCGCTCGACCCATTATTTTCGATTTACGGCTAAAATAAATTTTTCTCATTTTATTCAATAACATATTCTTGCTTAGATAACTTTTTTACATAGGGATTAAGCATTTAGAACGATATAATGTTTAAAATAAGGGCACTTTACTCTTGACATTTTACGGTTTTTTCAATTTTCTGAAAAATCCTACCATTAGATTTTTTTAAAAATACGATAATCTTGCTTAACTAACGTTTCTACATAGGGATTAAGCATTTAGAACGAAATCTAATGTCAGAAAATGGCACTTTACTCTTGACATTTTTCGGTTTTTTCAATTTTCTGGAAAATCCTATCATTAGATTTTTTTTAAAATACGATATTCTTGCTTAACTAACGTTTTTACATAGGGATTAAGCATTTAGAACGAAATCTAATGTAGGAAAATGGTACTTTACTCTTGACCGGTACGTTGGGACTTTGAAAGTATTCGGGCGTTCCAATCGCTCGTCTGTTGCATCATAGCGCGTCTCGGCGCAATCGACCGATTCGCTCGACCCATTATTTTCGATTTACGGCTAAAATAAATTTTTCTCATTTTATTCAATAACATATTCTTGCTTAGATAACTTTTTTACATAGGGATTAAGCATTTAGAACGATATAATGTTTAAAATAAGGGCACTTTACTCTTGACATTTTACGGTTTTTTCAATTTTCTGAAAAATCCTATCATTAGATTTTTTTAAAAATACGATAATCTTGCATAACTAACGTTTCTACATAGGGATTAAGCATTTAGAACGAAATCTAATGTCAGAAAATGGCACTTTACTCTTGACATTTTTCGGTTTTTTCAATTTTCTGGAAAATCCTATCATTAGATTTTTTTAAAAATACGATATTCTTGCTTAACTAACGTTTTTACATAGGGATTAAGCATTTAGAACGAAATCTAATGTAGGAAAATGGTACTTTACTCTTGATCGGTACGTTGGGACTTTGAAAATATTCGGGCGTTCCAATCGCTCGTCTGTTGCATCATAGCGCGTCTCGGCGCAATCGACCGATTCGCTCGACCCATTATTTTCGATTTACGGCTAAAATAAATTTTTCTCATTTTATTCAATAACATATTCTTGCTTAGATAACTTTTTTACATAGGGATTAAGCATTTAGAACGATACATTGTTTAAAATAAGGGCACTTTACTCTTGACATTTTACGGTTTTTTCAATTTTCTGAAAAATCCTATCATTAGATTTTTTTAAAAATACGATAATCTTGCTTAACTAACGTTTCTACATAGGGATTAAGCATTTAGAACGAAATCTAATGTCAGAAAATGGCACTTTACTCTTGACATTTTTCGGTTTTTTCAATTTTCTGGAAAATCCTATCATTAGATTTTTTTTAAAATACGATATTCTTGCTTAACTAACGTTTTTACATAGGGATTAAGCATTTAGAACGAAATCTAATGTAGGAAAATGGTACTTTACTCTTGATCGGTACGTTGGGACTTTGAAAATATTCGGGCGTTCCAATCGCTCGTCTGTTGCATCATAGCGCGTCTCGGCGCAATCGACCGATTCGCTCGACCCATTATTTTCGATTTACGGCTAAAATAAATTTTTCTCATTTTATTCAATAACATATTCTTGCTTAGATAACTTTTTTACATAGGGATTAAGCATTTAGAACGATATAATGTTTAAAATAAGGGCACTTTACTCTTGACATTTTACGGTTTTTTCAATTTTCTGAAAAATCCTACCATTAGATTTTTTTAAAAATACGATAATCTTGCTTAACTAACGTTTCTACATAGGGATTAAGCATTTAGAACGAAATCTAATGTCAGAAAATGGCACTTTACTCTTGACATTTTTCGGTTTTTTCAATTTTCTGGAAAATCCTATCATTAGATTTTTTTTAAAATACGATATTCTTGCTTAACTAACGTTTTTACATAGGGATTAAGCATTTAGAACGAAATCTAATGTAGGAAAATGGTACTTTACTCTTGACCGGTACGTTGGGACTTTGAAAGTATTCGGGCGTTCCAATCGCTCGTCTGTTGCATCATAGCGCGTCTCGGCGCAATCGACCGATTCGCTCGACCCATTATTTTCGATTTACGGCTAAAATAAATTTTTCTCATTTTATTCAATAACATATTCTTGCTTAGATAACTTTTTTACATAGGGATTAAGCATTTAGAACGATATAATGTTTAAAATAAGGGCACTTTACTCTTGACATTTTACGGTTTTTTCAATTTTCTGAAAAATCCTATCATTAGATTTTTTTAAAAATACGATAATCTTGCATAACTAACGTTTCTACATAGGGATTAAGCATTTAGAACGAAATCTAATGTCAGAAAATGGCACTTTACTCTTGACATTTTTCGGTTTTTTCAATTTTCTGGAAAATCCTATCATTAGATTTTTTTAAAAATACGATATTCTTGCTTAACTAACGTTTTTACATAGGGATTAAGCATTTAGAACGAAATCTAATGTAGGAAAATGGTACTTTACTCTTGATCGGTACGTTGGGACTTTGAAAATATTCGGGCGTTCCAATCGCTCGTCTGTTGCATCATAGCGCGTCTCGGCGCAATCGACCGATTCGCTCGACCCATTATTTTCGATTTACGGCTAAAATAAATTTTTCTCATTTTATTCAATAACATATTCTTGCTTAGATAACTTTTTTACATAGGGATTAAGCATTTAGAACGATACATTGTTTAAAATAAGGGCACTTTACTCTTGACATTTTACGGTTTTTTCAATTTTCTGAAAAATCCTATCATTAGATTTTTTTAAAAATACGATAATCTTGCTTAACTAACGTTTCTACATAGGGATTAAGCATTTAGAACGAAATCTAATGTCAGAAAATGGCACTTTACTCTTGACATTTTTCGGTTTTTTCAATTTTCTGGAAAATCCTATCATTAGATTTTTTTTAAAATACGATATTCTTGCTTAACTAACGTTTTTACATAGGGATTAAGCATTTAGAACGAAATCTAATGTAGGAAAATGGTACTTTACTCTTGACCGGTACGTTGGGACTTTGAAAATATTCGGGCGTTCCAATCGCTCGTCTGTTGCATCATAGCGCGTCTCGGCGCAATCGACCGATTCGCTCGACCCATTATTTTCGATTTACGGCTAAAATAAATTTTTCTCATTTTATTCAATAACATATTCTTGCTTAGATAACTTTTTTACATAGGGATTAAGCATTTAGAACGATATAATGTTTAAAATAAGGGCACTTTACTCTTGACATTTTACGGTTTTTTCAATTTTCTGAAAAATCCTATCATTAGATTTTTTTAAAAATACGATAATCTTGCATAACTAACGTTTCTACATAGGGATTAAGCATTTAGAACGAAATCTAATGTCAGAAAATGGCACTTTACTCTTGACATTTTTCGGTTTTTTCAATTTTCTGGAAAATCCTATCATTAGATTTTTTTTTAAATACGATATTCTTGCTTAACTAACGTTTTTACATAGGGATTAAGCATTTAGAACGAAATCTAATGTAGGAAAATGGTACTTTACTCTTGATCGGTACGTTGGGACTTTGAAAATATTCGGGCGTTCCAATCGCTCGTCTGTTGCATCATAGCGCGTCTCGGCGCAATCGACCGATTCGCTCGACCCATTATTTTCGATTTACGGCTAAAATAAATTTTTCTCATTTTATTCAATAACATATTCTTGCTTAGATAACTTTTTTACATAGGGATTAAGCATTTAGAACGATATAATGTTTAAAATAAGGGCACTTTACTCTTGACATTTTACGGTTTTTTCAATTTTCTGAAAAATCCTACCATTAGATTTTTTTAAAAATACGATAATCTTGCTTAACTAACGTTTCTACATAGGGATTAAGCATTTAGAACGAAATCTAATGTCAGAAAATGGCACTTTACTCTTGACATTTTTCGGTTTTTTCAATTTTCTGGAAAATCCTATCATTAGATTTTTTTTAAAATACGATATTCTTGCTTAACTAACGTTTTTACATAGGGATTAAGCATTTAGAACGAAATCTAATGTAGGAAAATGGTACTTTACTCTTGACCGGTACGTTGGGACTTTGAAAGTATTCGGGCGTTCCAATCGCTCGTCTGTTGCATCATAGCGCGTCTCGGCGCAATCGACCGATTCGCTCGACCCATTATTTTCGATTTACGGCTAAAATAAATTTTTCTCATTTTATTCAATAACATATTCTTGCTTAGATAACTTTTTTACATAGGGATTAAGCATTTAGAACGATATAATGTTTAAAATAAGGGCACTTTACTCTTGACATTTTACGGTTTTTTCAATTTTCTGAAAAATCCTATCATTAGATTTTTTTAAAAATACGATAATCTTGCATAACTAACGTTTCTACATAGGGATTAAGCATTTAGAACGAAATCTAATGTCAGAAAATGGCACTTTACTCTTGACATTTTTCGGTTTTTTCAATTTTCTGGAAAATCCTATCATTAGATTTTTTTAAAAATACGATATTCTTGCTTAACTAACGTTTTTACATAGGGATTAAGCATTTAGAACGAAATCTAATGTAGGAAAATGGTACTTTACTCTTGATCGGTACGTTGGGACTTTGAAAATATTCGGGCGTTCCAATCGCTCGTCTGTTGCATCATAGCGCGTCTCGGCGCAATCGACCGATTCGCTCGACCCATTATTTTCGATTTACGGCTAAAATAAATTTTTCTCATTTTATTCAATAACATATTCTTGCTTAGATAACTTTTTTACATAGGGATTAAGCATTTAGAACGATACATTGTTTAAAATAAGGGCACTTTACTCTTGACATTTTACGGTTTTTTCAATTTTCTGAAAAATCCTATCATTAGATTTTTTTAAAAATACGATAATCTTGCTTAACTAACGTTTCTACATAGGGATTAAGCATTTAGAACGAAATCTAATGTCAGAAAATGGCACTTTACTCTTGACATTTTTCGGTTTTTTCAATTTTCTGGAAAATCCTATCATTAGATTTTTTTTAAAATACGATATTCTTGCTTAACTAACGTTTTTACATAGGGATTAAGCATTTAGAACGAAATCTAATGTAGGAAAATGGTACTTTACTCTTGATCGGTACGTTGGGACTTTGAAAATATTCGGGCGTTCCAATCGCTCGTCTGTTGCATCATAGCGCGTCTCGGCGCAATCGACCGATTCGCTCGACCCATTATTTTCGATTTACGGCTAAAATAAATTTTTCTCATTTTATTCAATAACATATTCTTGCTTAGATAACTTTTTTACATAGGGATTAAGCATTTAGAACGATATAATGTTTAAAATAAGGGCACTTTACTCTTGACATTTTACGGTTTTTTCAATTTTCTGAAAAATCCTACCATTAGATTTTTTTAAAAATACGATAATCTTGCTTAACTAACGTTTCTACATAGGGATTAAGCATTTAGAACGAAATCTAATGTCAGAAAATGGCACTTTACTCTTGACATTTTTCGGTTTTTTCAATTTTCTGGAAAATCCTATCATTAGATTTTTTTTAAAATACGATATTCTTGCTTAACTAACGTTTTTACATAGGGATTAAGCATTTAGAACGAAATCTAATGTAGGAAAATGGTACTTTACTCTTGACCGGTACGTTGGGACTTTGAAAGTATTCGGGCGTTCCAATCGCTCGTCTGTTGCATCATAGCGCGTCTCGGCGCAATCGACCGATTCGCTCGACCCATTATTTTCGATTTACGGCTAAAATAAATTTTTCTCATTTTATTCAATAACATATTCTTGCTTAGATAACTTTTTTACATAGGGATTAAGCATTTAGAACGATATAATGTTTAAAATAAGGGCACTTTACTCTTGACATTTTACGGTTTTTTCAATTTTCTGAAAAATCCTATCATTAGATTTTTTTAAAAATACGATAATCTTGCATAACTAACGTTTCTACATAGGGATTAAGCATTTAGAACGAAATCTAATGTCAGAAAATGGCACTTTACTCTTGACATTTTTCGGTTTTTTCAATTTTCTGGAAAATCCTATCATTAGATTTTTTTAAAAATACGATATTCTTGCTTAACTAACGTTTTTACATAGGGATTAAGCATTTAGAACGAAATCTAATGTAGGAAAATGGTACTTTACTCTTGATCGGTACGTTGGGACTTTGAAAATATTCGGGCGTTCCAATCGCTCGTCTGTTGCATCATAGCGCGTCTCGGCGCAATCGACCGATTCGCTCGACCCATTATTTTCGATTTACGGCTAAAATAAATTTTTCTCATTTTATTCAATAACATATTCTTGCTTAGATAACTTTTTTACATAGGGATTAAGCATTTAGAACGATACATTGTTTAAAATAAGGGCACTTTACTCTTGACATTTTACGGTTTTTTCAATTTTCTGAAAAATCCTATCATTAGATTTTTTTAAAAATACGATAATCTTGCTTAACTAACGTTTCTACATAGGGATTAAGCATTTAGAACGAAATCTAATGTCAGAAAATGGCACTTTACTCTTGACATTTTTCGGTTTTTTCAATTTTCTGGAAAATCCTATCATTAGATTTTTTTTAAAATACGATATTCTTGCTTAACTAACGTTTTTACATAGGGATTAAGCATTTAGAACGAAATCTAATGTAGGAAAATGGTACTTTACTCTTGACCGGTACGTTGGGACTTTGAAAATATTCGGGCGTTCCAATCGCTCGTCTGTTGCATCATAGCGCGTCTCGGCGCAATCGACCGATTCGCTCGACCCATTATTTTCGATTTACGGCTAAAATAAATTTTTCTCATTTTATTCAATAACATATTCTTGCTTAGATAACTTTTTTACATAGGGATTAAGCATTTAGAACGATATAATGTTTAAAATAAGGGCACTTTACTCTTGACATTTTACGGTTTTTTCAATTTTCTGAAAAATCCTACCATTAGATTTTTTTAAAAATACGATATTCTTGCTTAACTAACGTTTCTACATAGGGATTAAGCATTTAGAACGAAATCTAATGTCAGAAAATGGCACTTTACTCTTGACATTTTTCGGTTTTTTCAATTTTCTGGAAAATCCTATCATTAGATTTTTTTAAAAATACGATATTCTTGCTTAACTAACGTTTTTACATAGGGATTAAGCATTTAGAACGAAATCTAATGTAGGAAAATGGTACTTTACTCTTGATCGGTACGTTGGGACTTTGAAAATATTCGGCCGTACGCGGCGCGTCTCGGCGCTTCGAACAGCTCCGGTGTCCCCATTATTTTCGATTTACGGCTAAAATAAATTTTTCTAATTTTTTTCAATAACATATTCTTGCTTAAATAACTTTTTTACATAGGGATTAAGCATTTAGAACGATACATTGTTTAAAATAATGGCACTTTACTCTTGACATTTTACGGTTTTTTCAATTTTCTGAAAAATCCTATCATTAGATTTTTTTAAAAATACGATATTCTTGCTTAACTAACGTTTCTACATAGGGATTAAGCATTTAGAACGAAATCTAATGTCAGAAAATGGCACTTTACTCTTGACATTTTTCGGTTTTTTCAATTTTCTGGAAAATCCTATCATTAGATTTTTTTAAAAATACGATATTCTTGCTTAACTAACGTTTTTACATAGGGATTAAGCATTTAGAACGAAATCTAATGTAGGAAAATGGTACTTTACTCTTGATCGGTACGTTGGGACTTAGAAAATATTCGGCCGTACGCGGCGCGTCTCGGCGCTTCGAACAGCTCCGGTGTCCCCATTATTTCCGATTTACGGCTAAAATAAATTTTTCTAATTTTTTTCAATTACATATTCTTGCTTAGATAACTTTTTTACATAGGGATTAAGCATTTAGAACGACATGTTGTTTAAAATAATGGTACTTTACTCTTGTGATTTTTCGGTTTTTTTGGATTATTTTGAAAAATAAATTTTTGTAATTTTTTTAAATACGATATTCGTGATCAGTGAACGATTTCACATATGGATTAAGCATTTAGAATCGTGCGGACGCGTTATTAAAAAAGTTTACTCGATGCGATGGGACTTTAAAAAGTTTGTGAAAATTTTCATATTGGGAAA
>NW_027476632.1:22500-37500 GCF_051020955.1 Megalopta genalis
TTTACTCTTGACATTTTTCGGTTTTTTCAATTTTCTGGAAAATCCTATCATTAGATTTTTTTTAAAATACGATATTCTTGCTTAACTAACGTTTTTACATAGGGATTAAGCATTTAGAACGAAATCTAATGTAGGAAAATGGTACTTTACTCTTGATCGGTACGTTGGGACTTTGAAAATATTCGGGCGTTCCAATCGCTCGTCTGTTGCATCATAGCGCGTCTCGGCGCAATCGACCGATTCGCTCGACCCATTATTTTCGATTTACGGCTAAAATAAATTTTTCTCATTTTATTCAATAACATATTCTTGCTTAGATAACTTTTTTACATAGGGATTAAGCATTTAGAACGATATAATGTTTAAAATAAGGGCACTTTACTCTTGACATTTTACGGTTTTTTCAATTTTCTGAAAAATCCTATCATTAGATTTTTTTAAAAATACGATAATCTTGCATAACTAACGTTTCTACATAGGGATTAAGCATTTAGAACGAAATCTAATGTCAGAAAATGGCACTTTACTCTTGACATTTTTCGGTTTTTTCAATTTTCTGGAAAATCCTATCATTAGATTTTTTTTTAAATACGATATTCTTGCTTAACTAACGTTTTTACATAGGGATTAAGCATTTAGAACGAAATCTAATGTAGGAAAATGGTACTTTACTCTTGATCGGTACGTTGGGACTTTGAAAATATTCGGGCGTTCCAATCGCTCGTCTGTTGCATCATAGCGCGTCTCGGCGCAATCGACCGATTCGCTCGACCCATTATTTTCGATTTACGGCTAAAATAAATTTTTCTCATTTTATTCAATAACATATTCTTGCTTAGATAACTTTTTTACATAGGGATTAAGCATTTAGAACGATATAATGTTTAAAATAAGGGCACTTTACTCTTGACATTTTACGGTTTTTTCAATTTTCTGAAAAATCCTACCATTAGATTTTTTTAAAAATACGATAATCTTGCTTAACTAACGTTTCTACATAGGGATTAAGCATTTAGAACGAAATCTAATGTCAGAAAATGGCACTTTACTCTTGACATTTTTCGGTTTTTTCAATTTTCTGGAAAATCCTATCATTAGATTTTTTTTAAAATACGATATTCTTGCTTAACTAACGTTTTTACATAGGGATTAAGCATTTAGAACGAAATCTAATGTAGGAAAATGGTACTTTACTCTTGACCGGTACGTTGGGACTTTGAAAGTATTCGGGCGTTCCAATCGCTCGTCTGTTGCATCATAGCGCGTCTCGGCGCAATCGACCGATTCGCTCGACCCATTATTTTCGATTTACGGCTAAAATAAATTTTTCTCATTTTATTCAATAACATATTCTTGCTTAGATAACTTTTTTACATAGGGATTAAGCATTTAGAACGATATAATGTTTAAAATAAGGGCACTTTACTCTTGACATTTTACGGTTTTTTCAATTTTCTGAAAAATCCTATCATTAGATTTTTTTAAAAATACGATAATCTTGCATAACTAACGTTTCTACATAGGGATTAAGCATTTAGAACGAAATCTAATGTCAGAAAATGGCACTTTACTCTTGACATTTTTCGGTTTTTTCAATTTTCTGGAAAATCCTATCATTAGATTTTTTTAAAAATACGATATTCTTGCTTAACTAACGTTTTTACATAGGGATTAAGCATTTAGAACGAAATCTAATGTAGGAAAATGGTACTTTACTCTTGACCGGTACGTTGGGACTTTGAAAGTATTCGGGCGTTCCAATCGCTCGTCTGTTGCATCATAGCGCGTCTCGGCGCAATCGACCGATTCGCTCGACCCATTATTTTCGATTTACGGCTAAAATAAATTTTTCTCATTTTATTCAATAACATATTCTTGCTTAGATAACTTTTTTACATAGGGATTAAGCATTTAGAACGATATAATGTTTAAAATAAGGGCACTTTACTCTTGACATTTTACGGTTTTTTCAATTTTCTGAAAAATCCTATCATTAGATTTTTTTAAAAATACGATAATCTTGCATAACTAACGTTTCTACATAGGGATTAAGCATTTAGAACGAAATCTAATGTCAGAAAATGGCACTTTACTCTTGACATTTTTCGGTTTTTTCAATTTTCTGGAAAATCCTATCATTAGATTTTTTTAAAAATACGATATTCTTGCTTAACTAACGTTTTTACATAGGGATTAAGCATTTAGAACGAAATCTAATGTAGGAAAATGGTACTTTACTCTTGATCGGTACGTTGGGACTTTGAAAATATTCGGGCGTTCCAATCGCTCGTCTGTTGCATCATAGCGCGTCTCGGCGCAATCGACCGATTCGCTCGACCCATTATTTTCGATTTACGGCTAAAATAAATTTTTCTCATTTTATTCAATAACATATTCTTGCTTAGATAACTTTTTTACATAGGGATTAAGCATTTAGAACGATACATTGTTTAAAATAAGGGCACTTTACTCTTGACATTTTACGGTTTTTTCAATTTTCTGAAAAATCCTATCATTAGATTTTTTTAAAAATACGATAATCTTGCTTAACTAACGTTTCTACATAGGGATTAAGCATTTAGAACGAAATCTAATGTCAGAAAATGGCACTTTACTCTTGACATTTTTCGGTTTTTTCAATTTTCTGGAAAATCCTATCATTAGATTTTTTTTAAAATACGATATTCTTGCTTAACTAACGTTTTTACATAGGGATTAAGCATTTAGAACGAAATCTAATGTAGGAAAATGGTACTTTACTCTTGACCGGTACGTTGGGACTTTGAAAATATTCGGGCGTTCCAATCGCTCGTCTGTTGCATCATAGCGCGTCTCGGCGCAATCGACCGATTCGCTCGACCCATTATTTTCGATTTACGGCTAAAATAAATTTTTCTCATTTTATTCAATAACATATTCTTGCTTAGATAACTTTTTTACATAGGGATTAAGCATTTAGAACGATATAATGTTTAAAATAAGGGCACTTTACTCTTGACATTTTACGGTTTTTTCAATTTTCTGAAAAATCCTACCATTAGATTTTTTTAAAAATACGATATTCTTGCTTAACTAACGTTTCTACATAGGGATTAAGCATTTAGAACGAAATCTAATGTCAGAAAATGGCACTTTACTCTTGACATTTTTCGGTTTTTTCAATTTTCTGGAAAATCCTATCATTAGATTTTTTTAAAAATACGATATTCTTGCTTAACTAACGTTTTTACATAGGGATTAAGCATTTAGAACGAAATCTAATGTAGGAAAATGGTACTTTACTCTTGATCGGTACGTTGGGACTTTGAAAATATTCGGGCGTTCCAATCGCTCGTCTGTTGCATCATAGCGCGTCTCGGCGCAATCGACCGATTCGCTCGACCCATTATTTTCGATTTACGGCTAAAATAAATTTTTCTCATTTTATTCAATAACATATTCTTGCTTAGATAACTTTTTTACATAGGGATTAAGCATTTAGAACGATACATTGTTTAAAATAAGGGCACTTTACTCTTGACATTTTACGGTTTTTTCAATTTTCTGAAAAATCCTATCATTAGATTTTTTTAAAAATACGATAATCTTGCTTAACTAACGTTTCTACATAGGGATTAAGCATTTAGAACGAAATCTAATGTCAGAAAATGGCACTTTACTCTTGACATTTTTCGGTTTTTTCAATTTTCTGGAAAATCCTATCATTAGATTTTTTTTAAAATACGATATTCTTGCTTAACTAACGTTTTTACATAGGGATTAAGCATTTAGAACGAAATCTAATGTAGGAAAATGGTACTTTACTCTTGATCGGTACGTTGGGACTTTGAAAATATTCGGGCGTTCCAATCGCTCGTCTGTTGCATCATAGCGCGTCTCGGCGCAATCGACCGATTCGCTCGACCCATTATTTTCGATTTACGGCTAAAATAAATTTTTCTCATTTTATTCAATAACATATTCTTGCTTAGATAACTTTTTTACATAGGGATTAAGCATTTAGAACGATATAATGTTTAAAATAAGGGCACTTTACTCTTGACATTTTACGGTTTTTTCAATTTTCTGAAAAATCCTATCATTAGATTTTTTTAAAAATACGATAATCTTGCATAACTAACGTTTCTACATAGGGATTAAGCATTTAGAACGAAATCTAATGTCAGAAAATGGCACTTTACTCTTGACATTTTTCGGTTTTTTCAATTTTCTGGAAAATCCTATCATTAGATTTTTTTAAAAATACGATATTCTTGCTTAACTAACGTTTTTACATAGGGATTAAGCATTTAGAACGAAATCTAATGTAGGAAAATGGTACTTTACTCTTGATCGGTACGTTGGGACTTTGAAAATATTCGGGCGTTCCAATCGCTCGTCTGTTGCATCATAGCGCGTCTCGGCGCAATCGACCGATTCGCTCGACCCATTATTTTCGATTTACGGCTAAAATAAATTTTTCTCATTTTATTCAATAACATATTCTTGCTTAGATAACTTTTTTACATAGGGATTAAGCATTTAGAACGATACATTGTTTAAAATAAGGGCACTTTACTCTTGACATTTTACGGTTTTTTCAATTTTCTGAAAAATCCTATCATTAGATTTTTTTAAAAATACGATAATCTTGCTTAACTAACGTTTCTACATAGGGATTAAGCATTTAGAACGAAATCTAATGTCAGAAAATGGCACTTTACTCTTGACATTTTTCGGTTTTTTCAATTTTCTGGAAAATCCTATCATTAGATTTTTTTTAAAATACGATATTCTTGCTTAACTAACGTTTTTACATAGGGATTAAGCATTTAGAACGAAATCTAATGTAGGAAAATGGTACTTTACTCTTGACCGGTACGTTGGGACTTTGAAAATATTCGGGCGTTCCAATCGCTCGTCTGTTGCATCATAGCGCGTCTCGGCGCAATCGACCGATTCGCTCGACCCATTATTTTCGATTTACGGCTAAAATAAATTTTTCTCATTTTATTCAATAACATATTCTTGCTTAGATAACTTTTTTACATAGGGATTAAGCATTTAGAACGATATAATGTTTAAAATAAGGGCACTTTACTCTTGACATTTTACGGTTTTTTCAATTTTCTGAAAAATCCTATCATTAGATTTTTTTAAAAATACGATAATCTTGCATAACTAACGTTTCTACATAGGGATTAAGCATTTAGAACGAAATCTAATGTCAGAAAATGGCACTTTACTCTTGACATTTTTCGGTTTTTTCAATTTTCTGGAAAATCCTATCATTAGATTTTTTTAAAAATACGATATTCTTGCTTAACTAACGTTTTTACATAGGGATTAAGCATTTAGAACGAAATCTAATGTAGGAAAATGGTACTTTACTCTTGATCGGTACGTTGGGACTTTGAAAATATTCGGGCGTTCCAATCGCTCGTCTGTTGCATCATAGCGCGTCTCGGCGCAATCGACCGATTCGCTCGACCCATTATTTTCGATTTACGGCTAAAATAAATTTTTCTCATTTTATTCAATAACATATTCTTGCTTAGATAACTTTTTTACATAGGGATTAAGCATTTAGAACGATATAATGTTTAAAATAAGGGCACTTTACTCTTGACATTTTACGGTTTTTTCAATTTTCTGAAAAATCCTATCATTAGATTTTTTTAAAAATACGATATTCTTGCTTAACTAACGTTTCTACATAGGGATTAAGCATTTAGAACGAAATCTAATGTCAGAAAATGGCACTTTACTCTTGACATTTTTCGGTTTTTTCAATTTTCTGGGAAATCCTATCATTAGATTTTTTTAAAAATACGATATTCTTGCTTAACTAACGTTTTTACATAGGGATTAAGCATTTAGAACGAAATCTAATGTAGGAAAATGGTACTTTACTCTTGATCGGTACGTTGGGACTTTGAAAATATTCGGGCGTACGCGGCGCGCTCGGCGCTTCGAACAGCTCCGGTGTCCCCATTATTTTCGATTTACGGCTAAAATAAATTTTTCTAATATTTTTCAATAACATATTCCTCCTTAAATAACTTTTTTACATAGGGATTAAGCATTTAGAACGATACATTGTTTAAAATAAGGGCACTTTACTCTTGACATTTTACGGTTTTTTCAATTTTCTGAAAAATCCTACCATTAGATTTTTTTAAAAATACGATAATCTTGCTTAACTAACGTTTCTACATAGGGATTAAGCATTTAGAACGAAATCTAATGTCAGAAAATGGCACTTTACTCTTGACATTTTTCGGTTTTTTCAATTTTCTGGAAAATCCTATCATTAGATTTTTTTAAAAATACGATATTCTTGCTTAACTAACGTTTTTACATAGGGATTAAGCATTTAGAACGAAATCTAATGTAGGAAAATGGTACTTTACTCTTGATCGGTACGTTGGGACTTTGAAAATATTCGGGCGTTCCAATCGCTCGTCTGTTGCATCATAGCGCGTCTCGGCGCAATCGACCGATTCGCTCGATCCATTATTTTCGATTTACGGCTAAAATAAATTTTTCTAATTTTTTTCAATAACATATTCCTGCTAAAATAACTTTTTTACATAGGGATTAAGCATTTAGAACGATACATTGTTTAAAATAAGGGCACTTTACTCTTGACATTTTACGGTTTTTTCAATTTTCTGAAAAATCCTATCATTAGATTTTTTTAAAAATACGATAATCTTGCTTAACTAACGTTTCTACATAGGGATTAAGCATTTAGAACGAAATCTAATGTCAGAAAATGGCACTTTACTCTTGACATTTTTCGGTTTTTTCAATTTTCTGGAAAATCCTATCATTAGATTTTTTTTAAAATACGATATTCTTGCTTAACTAACGTTTTTACATAGGGATTAAGCATTTAGAACGAAATCTAATGTAGGAAAATGGTACTTTACTCTTGATCGGTACGTTGGGACTTTGAAAATATTCGGGCGTTCCAATCGCTCGTCTGTTGCATCATAGCGCGTCTCGGCGCAATCGACCGATTCGCTCGACCCATTATTTTCGATTTACGGCTAAAATAAATTTTTCTCATTTTATTCAATAACATATTCTTGCTTAGATAACTTTTTTACATAGGGATTAAGCATTTAGAACGATATAATGTTTAAAATAAGGGCACTTTACTCTTGACATTTTACGGTTTTTTCAATTTTCTGAAAAATCCTATCATTAGATTTTTTTAAAAATACGATAATCTTGCATAACTAACGTTTCTACATAGGGATTAAGCATTTAGAACGAAATCTAATGTCAGAAAATGGCACTTTACTCTTGACATTTTTCGGTTTTTTCAATTTTCTGGAAAATCCTATCATTAGATTTTTTTTTAAATACGATATTCTTGCTTAACTAACGTTTTTACATAGGGATTAAGCATTTAGAACGAAATCTAATGTAGGAAAATGGTACTTTACTCTTGATCGGTACGTTGGGACTTTGAAAATATTCGGGCGTTCCAATCGCTCGTCTGTTGCATCATAGCGCGTCTCGGCGCAATCGACCGATTCGCTCGACCCATTATTTTCGATTTACGGCTAAAATAAATTTTTCTCATTTTATTCAATAACATATTCTTGCTTAGATAACTTTTTTACATAGGGATTAAGCATTTAGAACGATATAATGTTTAAAATAAGGGCACTTTACTCTTGACATTTTACGGTTTTTTCAATTTTCTGAAAAATCCTACCATTAGATTTTTTTAAAAATACGATAATCTTGCTTAACTAACGTTTCTACATAGGGATTAAGCATTTAGAACGAAATCTAATGTCAGAAAATGGCACTTTACTCTTGACATTTTTCGGTTTTTTCAATTTTCTGGAAAATCCTATCATTAGATTTTTTTTAAAATACGATATTCTTGCTTAACTAACGTTTTTACATAGGGATTAAGCATTTAGAACGAAATCTAATGTAGGAAAATGGTACTTTACTCTTGACCGGTACGTTGGGACTTTGAAAGTATTCGGGCGTTCCAATCGCTCGTCTGTTGCATCATAGCGCGTCTCGGCGCAATCGACCGATTCGCTCGACCCATTATTTTCGATTTACGGCTAAAATAAATTTTTCTCATTTTATTCAATAACATATTCTTGCTTAGATAACTTTTTTACATAGGGATTAAGCATTTAGAACGATATAATGTTTAAAATAAGGGCACTTTACTCTTGACATTTTACGGTTTTTTCAATTTTCTGAAAAATCCTATCATTAGATTTTTTTAAAAATACGATAATCTTGCATAACTAACGTTTCTACATAGGGATTAAGCATTTAGAACGAAATCTAATGTCAGAAAATGGCACTTTACTCTTGACATTTTTCGGTTTTTTCAATTTTCTGGAAAATCCTATCATTAGATTTTTTTAAAAATACGATATTCTTGCTTAACTAACGTTTTTACATAGGGATTAAGCATTTAGAACGAAATCTAATGTAGGAAAATGGTACTTTACTCTTGATCGGTACGTTGGGACTTTGAAAATATTCGGGCGTTCCAATCGCTCGTCTGTTGCATCATAGCGCGTCTCGGCGCAATCGACCGATTCGCTCGACCCATTATTTTCGATTTACGGCTAAAATAAATTTTTCTCATTTTATTCAATAACATATTCTTGCTTAGATAACTTTTTTACATAGGGATTAAGCATTTAGAACGATACATTGTTTAAAATAAGGGCACTTTACTCTTGACATTTTACGGTTTTTTCAATTTTCTGAAAAATCCTATCATTAGATTTTTTTAAAAATACGATAATCTTGCTTAACTAACGTTTCTACATAGGGATTAAGCATTTAGAACGAAATCTAATGTCAGAAAATGGCACTTTACTCTTGACATTTTTCGGTTTTTTCAATTTTCTGGAAAATCCTATCATTAGATTTTTTTTAAAATACGATATTCTTGCTTAACTAACGTTTTTACATAGGGATTAAGCATTTAGAACGAAATCTAATGTAGGAAAATGGTACTTTACTCTTGATCGGTACGTTGGGACTTTGAAAATATTCGGGCGTTCCAATCGCTCGTCTGTTGCATCATAGCGCGTCTCGGCGCAATCGACCGATTCGCTCGACCCATTATTTTCGATTTACGGCTAAAATAAATTTTTCTCATTTTATTCAATAACATATTCTTGCTTAGATAACTTTTTTACATAGGGATTAAGCATTTAGAACGATATAATGTTTAAAATAAGGGCACTTTACTCTTGACATTTTACGGTTTTTTCAATTTTCTGAAAAATCCTACCATTAGATTTTTTTAAAAATACGATAATCTTGCTTAACTAACGTTTCTACATAGGGATTAAGCATTTAGAACGAAATCTAATGTCAGAAAATGGCACTTTACTCTTGACATTTTTCGGTTTTTTCAATTTTCTGGAAAATCCTATCATTAGATTTTTTTTAAAATACGATATTCTTGCTTAACTAACGTTTTTACATAGGGATTAAGCATTTAGAACGAAATCTAATGTAGGAAAATGGTACTTTACTCTTGACCGGTACGTTGGGACTTTGAAAGTATTCGGGCGTTCCAATCGCTCGTCTGTTGCATCATAGCGCGTCTCGGCGCAATCGACCGATTCGCTCGACCCATTATTTTCGATTTACGGCTAAAATAAATTTTTCTCATTTTATTCAATAACATATTCTTGCTTAGATAACTTTTTTACATAGGGATTAAGCATTTAGAACGATATAATGTTTAAAATAAGGGCACTTTACTCTTGACATTTTACGGTTTTTTCAATTTTCTGAAAAATCCTATCATTAGATTTTTTTAAAAATACGATAATCTTGCATAACTAACGTTTCTACATAGGGATTAAGCATTTAGAACGAAATCTAATGTCAGAAAATGGCACTTTACTCTTGACATTTTTCGGTTTTTTCAATTTTCTGGAAAATCCTATCATTAGATTTTTTTAAAAATACGATATTCTTGCTTAACTAACGTTTTTACATAGGGATTAAGCATTTAGAACGAAATCTAATGTAGGAAAATGGTACTTTACTCTTGATCGGTACGTTGGGACTTTGAAAATATTCGGGCGTTCCAATCGCTCGTCTGTTGCATCATAGCGCGTCTCGGCGCAATCGACCGATTCGCTCGACCCATTATTTTCGATTTACGGCTAAAATAAATTTTTCTCATTTTATTCAATAACATATTCTTGCTTAGATAACTTTTTTACATAGGGATTAAGCATTTAGAACGATACATTGTTTAAAATAAGGGCACTTTACTCTTGACATTTTACGGTTTTTTCAATTTTCTGAAAAATCCTATCATTAGATTTTTTTAAAAATACGATAATCTTGCTTAACTAACGTTTCTACATAGGGATTAAGCATTTAGAACGAAATCTAATGTCAGAAAATGGCACTTTACTCTTGACATTTTTCGGTTTTTTCAATTTTCTGGAAAATCCTATCATTAGATTTTTTTTAAAATACGATATTCTTGCTTAACTAACGTTTTTACATAGGGATTAAGCATTTAGAACGAAATCTAATGTAGGAAAATGGTACTTTACTCTTGACCGGTACGTTGGGACTTTGAAAATATTCGGGCGTTCCAATCGCTCGTCTGTTGCATCATAGCGCGTCTCGGCGCAATCGACCGATTCGCTCGACCCATTATTTTCGATTTACGGCTAAAATAAATTTTTCTCATTTTATTCAATAACATATTCTTGCTTAGATAACTTTTTTACATAGGGATTAAGCATTTAGAACGATATAATGTTTAAAATAAGGGCACTTTACTCTTGACATTTTACGGTTTTTTCAATTTTCTGAAAAATCCTATCATTAGATTTTTTTAAAAATACGATAATCTTGCATAACTAACGTTTCTACATAGGGATTAAGCATTTAGAACGAAATCTAATGTCAGAAAATGGCACTTTACTCTTGACATTTTTCGGTTTTTTCAATTTTCTGGAAAATCCTATCATTAGATTTTTTTTTAAATACGATATTCTTGCTTAACTAACGTTTTTACATAGGGATTAAGCATTTAGAACGAAATCTAATGTAGGAAAATGGTACTTTACTCTTGATCGGTACGTTGGGACTTTGAAAATATTCGGGCGTTCCAATCGCTCGTCTGTTGCATCATAGCGCGTCTCGGCGCAATCGACCGATTCGCTCGACCCATTATTTTCGATTTACGGCTAAAATAAATTTTTCTCATTTTATTCAATAACATATTCTTGCTTAGATAACTTTTTTACATAGGGATTAAGCATTTAGAACGATATAATGTTTAAAATAAGGGCACTTTACTCTTGACATTTTACGGTTTTTTCAATTTTCTGAAAAATCCTACCATTAGATTTTTTTAAAAATACGATAATCTTGCTTAACTAACGTTTCTACATAGGGATTAAGCATTTAGAACGAAATCTAATGTCAGAAAATGGCACTTTACTCTTGACATTTTTCGGTTTTTTCAATTTTCTGGAAAATCCTATCATTAGATTTTTTTTAAAATACGATATTCTTGCTTAACTAACGTTTTTACATAGGGATTAAGCATTTAGAACGAAATCTAATGTAGGAAAATGGTACTTTACTCTTGACCGGTACGTTGGGACTTTGAAAGTATTCGGGCGTTCCAATCGCTCGTCTGTTGCATCATAGCGCGTCTCGGCGCAATCGACCGATTCGCTCGACCCATTATTTTCGATTTACGGCTAAAATAAATTTTTCTCATTTTATTCAATAACATATTCTTGCTTAGATAACTTTTTTACATAGGGATTAAGCATTTAGAACGATATAATGTTTAAAATAAGGGCACTTTACTCTTGACATTTTACGGTTTTTTCAATTTTCTGAAAAATCCTATCATTAGATTTTTTTAAAAATACGATAATCTTGCATAACTAACGTTTCTACATAGGGATTAAGCATTTAGAACGAAATCTAATGTCAGAAAATGGCACTTTACTCTTGACATTTTTCGGTTTTTTCAATTTTCTGGAAAATCCTATCATTAGATTTTTTTAAAAATACGATATTCTTGCTTAACTAACGTTTTTACATAGGGATTAAGCATTTAGAACGAAATCTAATGTAGGAAAATGGTACTTTACTCTTGATCGGTACGTTGGGACTTTGAAAATATTCGGGCGTTCCAATCGCTCGTCTGTTGCATCATAGCGCGTCTCGGCGCAATCGACCGATTCGCTCGACCCATTATTTTCGATTTACGGCTAAAATAAATTTTTCTCATTTTATTCAATAACATATTCTTGCTTAGATAACTTTTTTACATAGGGATTAAGCATTTAGAACGATACATTGTTTAAAATAAGGGCACTTTACTCTTGACATTTTACGGTTTTTTCAATTTTCTGAAAAATCCTATCATTAGATTTTTTTAAAAATACGATAATCTTGCTTAACTAACGTTTCTACATAGGGATTAAGCATTTAGAACGAAATCTAATGTCAGAAAATGGCACTTTACTCTTGACATTTTTCGGTTTTTTCAATTTTCTGGAAAATCCTATCATTAGATTTTTTTTAAAATACGATATTCTTGCTTAACTAACGTTTTTACATAGGGATTAAGCATTTAGAACGAAATCTAATGTAGGAAAATGGTACTTTACTCTTGATCGGTACGTTGGGACTTTGAAAATATTCGGGCGTTCCAATCGCTCGTCTGTTGCATCATAGCGCGTCTCGGCGCAATCGACCGATTCGCTCGACCCATTATTTTCGATTTACGGCTAAAATAAATTTTTCTCATTTTATTCAATAACATATTCTTGCTTAGATAACTTTTTTACATAGGGATTAAGCATTTAGAACGATATAATGTTTAAAATAAGGGCACTTTACTCTTGACATTTTACGGTTTTTTCAATTTTCTGAAAAATCCTACCATTAGATTTTTTTAAAAATACGATAATCTTGCTTAACTAACGTTTCTACATAGGGATTAAGCATTTAGAACGAAATCTAATGTCAGAAAATGGCACTTTACTCTTGACATTTTTCGGTTTTTTCAATTTTCTGGAAAATCCTATCATTAGATTTTTTTTAAAATACGATATTCTTGCTTAACTAACGTTTTTACATAGGGATTAAGCATTTAGAACGAAATCTAATGTAGGAAAATGGTACTTTACTCTTGACCGGTACGTTGGGACTTTGAAAGTATTCGGGCGTTCCAATCGCTCGTCTGTTGCATCATAGCGCGTCTCGGCGCAATCGACCGATTCGCTCGACCCATTATTTTCGATTTACGGCTAAAATAAATTTTTCTCATTTTATTCAATAACATATTCTTGCTTAGATAACTTTTTTACATAGGGATTAAGCATTTAGAACGATATAATGTTTAAAATAAGGGCACTTTACTCTTGACATTTTACGGTTTTTTCAATTTTCTGAAAAATCCTATCATTAGATTTTTTTAAAAATACGATAATCTTGCATAACTAACGTTTCTACATAGGGATTAAGCATTTAGAACGAAATCTAATGTCAGAAAATGGCACTTTACTCTTGACATTTTTCGGTTTTTTCAATTTTCTGGAAAATCCTATCATTAGATTTTTTTAAAAATACGATATTCTTGCTTAACTAACGTTTTTACATAGGGATTAAGCATTTAGAACGAAATCTAATGTAGGAAAATGGTACTTTACTCTTGATCGGTACGTTGGGACTTTGAAAATATTCGGGCGTTCCAATCGCTCGTCTGTTGCATCATAGCGCGTCTCGGCGCAATCGACCGATTCGCTCGACCCATTATTTTCGATTTACGGCTAAAATAAATTTTTCTCATTTTATTCAATAACATATTCTTGCTTAGATAACTTTTTTACATAGGGATTAAGCATTTAGAACGATACATTGTTTAAAATAAGGGCACTTTACTCTTGACATTTTACGGTTTTTTCAATTTTCTGAAAAATCCTATCATTAGATTTTTTTAAAAATACGATAATCTTGCTTAACTAACGTTTCTACATAGGGATTAAGCATTTAGAACGAAATCTAATGTCAGAAAATGGCACTTTACTCTTGACATTTTTCGGTTTTTTCAATTTTCTGGAAAATCCTATCATTAGATTTTTTTTAAAATACGATATTCTTGCTTAACTAACGTTTTTACATAGGGATTAAGCATTTAGAACGAAATCTAATGTAGGAAAATGGTACTTTACTCTTGACCGGTACGTTGGGACTTTGAAAATATTCGGGCGTTCCAATCGCTCGTCTGTTGCATCATAGCGCGTCTCGGCGCAATCGACCGATTCGCTCGACCCATTATTTTCGATTTACGGCTAAAATAAATTTTTCTCATTTTATTCAATAACATATTCTTGCTTAGATAACTTTTTTACATAGGGATTAAGCATTTAGAACGATATAATGTTTAAAATAAGGGCACTTTACTCTTGACATTTTACGGTTTTTTCAATTTTCTGAAAAATCCTACCATTAGATTTTTTTAAAAATACGATATTCTTGCTTAACTAACGTTTCTACATAGGGATTAAGCATTTAGAACGAAATCTAATGTCAGAAAATGGCACTTTACTCTTGACATTTTTCGGTTTTTTCAATTTTCTGGAAAATCCTATCATTAGATTTTTTTAAAAATACGATATTCTTGCTTAACTAACGTTTTTACATAGGGATTAAGCATTTAGAACGAAATCTAATGTAGGAAAATGGTACTTTACTCTTGATCGGTACGTTGGGACTTTGAAAATATTCGGCCGTACGCGGCGCGTCTCGGCGCTTCGAACAGCTCCGGTGTCCCCATTATTTTCGATTTACGGCTAAAATAAATTTTTCTAATTTTTTTCAATAACATATTCTTGCTTAAATAACTTTTTTACATAGGGATTAAGCATTTAGAACGATACATTGTTTAAAATAATGGCACTTTACTCTTGACATTTTACGGTTTTTTCAATTTTCTGAAAAATCCTATCA